>NC_033799.1:68223693-68260014 GCF_001876935.1 Asparagus officinalis | reverse complement strand
TGCCCGTATCTTTAATGTAGAAACTGGTCAGCAAGAAATTTTGGGTAATCAGCAAGACATAATGAAGATGTTGCGTGAAATGAATCTTAAGATGGATTCATACTTCCATGGATCTCCACCTCCTCCAGGCCCATCTTATTAGAGAGCATGTATTCTATTTTCACTATGTACTAGTTTTTTTCATGCTTAGTATTAGTTTGTTTCAAACTTTATGTAGTAATTTGCTTTCAAACATTGCACTATGTAATTTCGTACTATGTGTGTTTAATGAATTATGTTTCGTATGTTGTGAGATAATTATTTTTTTAAATGAAGATTGTGATGATGAAAGTTATCGAAATATTGATCTTTATAGCAAGTCTTTGCCTACCTATTTGGATGGGTGAAGTCATGGATTATGTTCACAATTTGGATGATTTAATTAAAGTTTTAGCTCATGAAGATGAAATTCTTACATGCCTAGAATAATGTTTATTTTCTTTTGTTAATGACAAAGAGGCAGATATACTATGATACATATGATTGATATATGAGATTCTAATATGCTTTAATGCAGGGTGAGTAAATATTGGATATCATAAGATTCATAATATTTTTATTTTATGTGATATACTATTACTAACTCTTACTAGTGCTTAATTTGTTTGTCATCATCAAAAAGGGGGAGAATGTTAGATATATTAACCCCAAGATATAATTTTGATAATAACAATTTATTTATTATGTGTATTATATATACACTAACATATCAATGCAGATAACAAAATACAAACATTCAATATGCTCAATATATATGAACTAAGTAGGGATGAGTTCAAGGCAATAAGACAAGCAAAGAAGAATATGTGCGTAAATTGTCAAATTGTATTTTACATTTTCTTTGTTTAGATTCTTGTAAAAGCCTTGATCACTCACAACACATACATGCACATAGTATTTAGAACACATTAACACGTGCTTAGTGTGTGGCTAACTATAGAAATCCTCTAAGTTAACCATTAGAGTTGGTAGATATAGAATGTGTCTCAAAACATATCAAATATCTCATATCTTAGTATCAGTAGTCGACTAATCCCCTTAGTAGTCGACTATGGAATCCTCAGTCAAATATCCAGAAACTTTATATTTATAGAGCAGGCGACTACTCTCCTTAATAGTTGACTACTCATTCTCAGTTTCAACTTACAAAAACTTAAGTTTTACTATATAGTCAATTAATGCCTTTAGTAGTTGACTACTAACCTGCTTCTTGACTTCACAAAGTCTAAATAGACTCAATGTAGTCGACTACTAAGCCTTGTAGTCAACTACAAAGACAGTTTTCTAACTGTTCTGAAAGAATTTGAATTAGTGATCGTTTATAGCCGTTTGTAAACGTTATTTTGGTTTAAATTTTGAATATTTCTAAGGCAATAAATAGGTCATAACATCAAAATTTGATGAGTGAAATTAGTACATAAAAGATTCGAATTTTGATCAAATTCATTCTCTCTTGATATAAATTCTTATTCAAATTATCAAGAAAAGAAAATTCTGAGATTGACTTTGTTCTTCATCATTACTAGAAATTGTTTAGACAAATTTTCAGAGAGTTTAAATTCCTAAGCCACTGCTACACTTCACATTCACATAAAGGCTTATAGGGATTTGTATATTTCTTTAAAGAATGTTTCTCTCGGGTTTGAGAGAAGATCTCTTGGTGTAGAGATTAATATTGCAATTTGCAGGAACTTGCAAATTGATCAGGTTTGATTTTGTAATTAGTTTCAAAATTATAGTGAAATCTCAAGTGGGATTTGCTTGGGGGCTGGATGTACACCAGGGTGGTGGAACGAGTATAAAATTTCTTGTTTGTGATTGTTCATTTTCTGATATTATTGTTCATTGTTCTTGCAAGCTATAATTCATCCTATAAAATTTTAAATAACATTATTCACCTATAAAATTTTAAATAACACTATTCCCCCCCCCCCCCCTTCTAGTGTTTAATGTGTGCTTTCGCAGATCCTACATTAGATACCTATCATTTTAGGAAGACCATTCTGAGCCACTTCTAATGCTCCAATCAACTATAGAGCTAATCAAATGAAGCTTTCCTTTGAGAATATGACTATTAATCTTAATAAGTTTAATCTAAAGAACCAGCTAATTGAGCAACCCCTAGATATAAATTATATCTAGGAAAATTCAATTGAAGAGTTAGAAGAAGATAGTGAGTCAGACCAGAGTTTTGAGAAAATCTTTGGTGATGAGCTAAAGATATTAGAGGAATTAAAATCAGAACAAGTCTTTCAGAAGGAAGGTACTGAGTTAGATACAAGTTTCTCTAGTCTTAGCATTGAAGAAATTTTCGCTGATAAGCTTAAGTTCCTAGAAAATTTTGATACCCCTGGTTTCATACAAGGCTATAGTCTAACATGAACCCAAGGATGTCAAACCTGCCTTGCACCTATACTATGCAACAACATGTTTCACCATCACAGTATTATCTCTCTAGTAGAAATAATAAAAGATAGTGTTAGTACAAGAAGATATAAGAGAAATAAAATTAGGAAGTAGAACATAAAAATACATGTCCAACAACATAGATAAAAAGGTCTCGACTAATGAATAAGATATACATCCAATGAACTGAAATAGAAGTCAATAATGCCTAATACAATAGTCAACCGGGTAGTATATAGGCATTCAGCCTCCAAAATAAAATATGTGCCTAGAAAACAACTACTAAACTAGTGTGGAGCAATAACTGGCTATCACGGAACGACGACGACTATGCAGAAACTCCGTCTGCCCCCCAGGAGATGGTGAAATCAATAGCGTTAGAGCATTTTAGCAAGATCATCTCCATCTGCCCCCCAGGAGATGGTCTACTATATATAATGGAGGCTCTACCTATGTTACATATTATCTACCTATATCAATTTTCCTACACTAAAAGGAGTTAAGATTTAGAAACCCATAACATGATATGAGTACGTCGAGTGAAATAATCCAAACAAGGAAACCCTCATATATATCATGTCTTAAGTTGTGAATCGCTAAATACCAACTCCAAATATTATGAAGTAAACAATAAATAAAAGATATTACATTACCAAGTCTCATCCAATACAAGTCATCTAAAATACATCGCACTACCCTCGTGTAGGTGGCATAGTCACAAGTATAATAATCCGACCAAGAAAACTCACATAGAATATGTTGCGTATGACAACCTCAGTCTTATACCATACTCTCAGGTAACTAACACGAGAGCATAAATGCAATTTGTGAAATCCTCTATCAGAAATAACGATACTTTTGTAAGACGCTCATAATATCCGGTGGTATCACCCATCTTACTTAACCGCCCTGTAGAAATAGGAATATCAACCTATTCCGAAAAACAATGATGCACAACGGAGTGTAGTCTACTGCGGTCTCATTACAATATACCAACTAACCACCCTGAGTGTAGTCTACCGCGATCTCATTGCGATATACAAACTAACCCACTCAAGTATCCACACTATCATGCAATGCAATATGCATGACTCTCTAACATGACAACTTCAAAATATAGGTTATGCACCTCTAAACGCACGTGCATGCTTAAATCCAATACGTATACACTCTCACAATCAAGCACGTTTGTCGAAGCGCATCTCGTTCTTTATGTCCACAATTTAAAAGCACGTGAGAACAACTACATTTACAAGATAGCACTAGATCAGTCAACCAATACATCTCATCGGTCGACTGGAAATGACATGCACCAAACATGCACAGAAAACTGCCTCAATCATTTAAAAGTAATTCCGCTAGTGAACAGTAATTCCGGTGGTGAATAGTAATTCCGACGATGAACAATAATACTAGCGGGTAAATAATAATTTCGACGATAAACAATAACATCGACGGTGAATAGTACTTCCAGCAGTGAACAGTGACACCAGCAGTGAACAATGATACTGACCAAAAATAGTGATTCTGGTGATAAATAGTGATTCTGATAATAAATAGTAACACCGATGATGAATAGTAGTTTTGATGGTAAACAGTAACACCGGCGGTGAAATAGCAATTGATAAATAACGATTTGCTCTAAAGTTCTATCCATCAATTTTCATGAAGATCAAGTCTTTTCTTCATTTGGAACTAAAGTTATATTCATCAATTTAGGGTTTAATTCATCAAAATTAAAATTAACTGGGAAGGGATTGGAAAGAGATGAACTTGCCTTTATTGATCTCTAAATTGAAATCCCAATCTGTTCCTTTTCTTCAAGTAGCCAAATTTCCTTCTCTCTTTTCTTCCTCTCTCTCTCTCTCTCTCTCTCTCTCTCTCTCTCTCTCTCTCTCTCTCTTCTTTCTCTCTTCTCTCTCTCTCTCTCTCTCTCTCTCTCTCTCTCTCTCTCTCTCTCTCTCTCTCTCTTCTTTCTCTCTTATTATTATTATTATTATTATTTTCCCCGTGAGTGAGAAGAGTGGGGGCCAGGGTGCTTTTATAGAGTGAGAAGAGGGATGGTAGGTGGATGGTTAGTTGGGGTTAGACAGTGTTAGGTAAAATAATATATATGTATATAATATTTTATATTATTTAAAAAATAGGATTTTAGTCTTTGTTTTAAGAAAGGAAAAAAAAAATTCCCACAACACTGCCTCGAAATTCTAAGATCAATGGAGCAAATCTTAAATCCATCTGATCAACAGAAAAATTATTATAAATACAAATACGACAGATGCCAACAAAGTCACGATACCGAGGCCAGTGAATAGTATTTTCCAGCATGAACAGTAATTACCACAGTGAAAGTCATCCCAATCATGTTTTTTTCTAAATTTTTTGGATTGTATCTAAAGTTTTATTCATCAATTTAATGTTTAAACCATCACAATTAAAATTAATTGGTATGTGATTGGAAAAAGATGAACTTACATTTAGAAATAGTTTTGATCCCCTAAATATATATGAATAATATTTTATTATTAAAAAATTAGGTTTTAGTCTTCATCGTCAGAACGCAACAACACTTTACCCACAATACGGTCTCGATATTTAAAATCATTGGCGTAAACTTCGTGTCCATCTGATTAACAGAAAAATTACTAAAAATAAAATAGTGACAGTTTTCAGCAGACTCGCGATACTGAGGCTAAAACTACAAATTGATCTCAATTCGATTCCAAACTGATCCATTCATCCCAGAATGATCATTAATCATAATAAAACTTATTTATTATTATTTAAAACTCTTTCTCAAATTTTTTGAGTTTTTACATTCATCCCCCCTAAAAGAATTTCGTCCTTAAAATTCCACAATCGTATCTTAGAGATTAATAATACAAGAAAGGCACGTTGAGGGCATAATCCAAACAAGGAATCCCTTATGTACACATCTCGTACTATTAATCTCTAGATATGAATCACAAGCAATATTTACACTTAACTATCTAGAATGTGAATAGTCCTACTTAACTTCTAATTAAACAAAACTAGTACGTGGGCGAAAAATCCAAACAAGGAACCCGCCATGTATATACCATATGTTCCGAATGATTAGGAGCTAAGTGTTAATACCCACATTCCAGCGTTAAGTATAAATACGGTTATATAGATAATATGAACACATACAATACCATAGCTAACAATATACCTGCTCAAACAGGTGTGGGTAGTCATGAAGCATATCCTCCTCTCGCTCCCAATAAGCTTCCTGAGATCCTTTTTGATTTCACTGGACCTTGACTAACGGGATCATTTTATTCCTAAGTTTCTTGTCCTCTCTGGCAAGAATGCGGATAGGGGTCTCAATTGTGGTCAAATCTGCTTGGAGCTCCAAATCTGGTGCATTAAACACTCTTTACTGCTTCTCGTCGCATAAATGCTTCTTGAGCATCAAAACATGGAAGATATTGTGTATACCCGACATTGATGCTGAAAGATCTAGTCGGTATAAAACAGCTCCAATATGATAAACAATCTTAAATGGCCTAATATATCTCGGGGAAAGCTTTCCCTATCTGCCAAATCGTTAGACACCCTTCATAGGTGACACCTTCAACAATACGTAATTTCCATCCTGGAACTCTAAAGGTCGTCGCCTCTAATTCGCGTAACTCTTTTGTGGACTCTGGGTTGCAAGAGTGCATTCCCGAATCAATGTTATCTTCTTTGAAGTCTGACTAACCAAATCTAGTCCAAGTAGCAAGCTTTCATTCGGCTCTGCCCAACAAATCGAGGATCTACAAGGTCTCTCGTACAATGCCTCATAAGGAGCCGTACCTATCATCGATTGGTAACTGTTATTGTAGGCAAACTCAATCAATGGAATATAATCCTCCTAGTTGCCCAGGAAATCGATAACACATGCTCGCAACATGTCCTCCAACACTTTGTTGACCCTCTCTGTTTGGCAATCTGTTTGCGAGTGGAAAAACTACTATATGATAGCTGGCTGTCGAAAGAATTTTGGAAACTCATCTAGATATGTGAAGCGTAAACAGAACCACGATCCGATACAATCGTCTCTGGAACCTCCAAACGCTCGTGCATGCTTAAATCCAATACGTATACACTCTCACAATCAAGCACGTGTGTCGAAGCGCATCTCATACTTCGTGTCCACAATTTAAAAGCACGTGAGAACAACTACATTTACAAGATAGCACTAGATCAGTTGACCAATACATCTCATCGGTCGACCGGAAATGACGTGCACCAAACATGCACAGAAAACTACCTCAATCATTTAAAAGTAATTCCGGAAGTGAATAGTAATTCCGACAGTGAATAGTAATTCCTACGATGAACAATAACACTAGCGGGTAAATAATAATTTCGACGATAAACAGTAACATCGACGGTGAACAGTACTTCCAGCAGTGAACAGTGACACCAGCGGTGAATAGTAACGCCGACCGTGAATAATGATTCCGGTAATAAATAGTGATTCTGCCAATAAATAGTAAAACGGATGATGAATAGTAATTCTGGTGGTGAACAGTAACACCGGCGGTGAAATAGCAATTGATAATTAAGGATTTGCTCTAAAGTTCTATCCATCAATTTTCATGAAGATCAAGTCTTTTCTTCATTTGGAACTAAAGTTATATTCATCAATTTGGGTTTAATTCATCAAAATTAAAATTAACTGGGAAGGGATTGGAAAGAGATGAACTTGCCTTTATCGATCTCCCTATCTGTTCCATTTCTTCAAGTAGCCAAATTTCCTTCTCTCTTTTCTTCCTCTTTGTTTCTCTCTGTTCTCTCCCCCCCCCCCCTCCTCTCTCTCTCTCTCTCTCCCCCCTCTCTCTCTCTTCTTTCTCTCTTATTATTATTTTTTTCCCGTAAGTGAGATGAATGGGGGGCAGGGTGCTTTTATATAGTGAGATGAGAGAGGGTAGGTGGATGGTTAGTTAGAGTTAGACAGTGTTAGGTGAAATTATATATATGTATATAATATTTTATATTATTTAAAAAATAGGATTTTAGTCTCCGTTTTCAGATAGCAACAAAATTTTACCCACAACACCGCCTCGACATTCTAAGATCAATGGAGCAAACCTTACATCCATTTGATCAACAGAAAAATTATTAAAAATACAAATGCAACAGATGCCAGCAAAGTCGCGATACCGAGGCTGGTGAATAGTATTTTTTGGCATGAACAGTAATTCCCATAGTGAAAATCATCCCGATCTTGTTTTTTTTATATTTTTTGGATTGTATATAAAGTTCTATTTATCAATTTAATGTTTAAACCATCACAATTAAAATTAATTGGTATGTGATTGGAAAAAGATGAAATTGCCTTTAGAAATGGTTTTGATCCCCAAACGATTGATTCGTACAAAATTCCTTCACAAAAGTTATTGATTTGGCCTTCCTCTACATCTTTGCTTCACAAAATTTCTTTAAATTTGATCAAAAAGTTTTTGGGTTTTTTTGAATATATATATATATAGTATTTTATTATTAAAAAATTAGGTTTCAGTCTTCATCGTCAGAACGCAAAAACACTTTACCCACAATACGGTCTCGATATTTAAAATCAATGGTGTAAACTTCGTGTCCATCTGATCAACAGAAAAATTACTAAAAATAAAATAGTGACAGTTTTTAGCAGACTCGCGATACTGAGGCTAAAACTACAAATTGATCTCAATTCGATTCCAAACTGATCCATTCATCCCAGAATGATCATCAATCATAATAAAACTTATTAATTATTATTTAAAACTCTTTCTCAAATTTTTAGGGTTTTTACATTCACCCCCCCTAAAAGAATTTCGTCCTTAAAATTCCACAATCGTATCTTAGAGATTAATAATACAAGAAAGGCACGTTGAGGGCATAATCCAAACAAGGAAACCCTTATGTACACATCTCGTACTATTAATCTCTAGATATGAATCACAAGCAATATTTACACATAACTATCTAGAATGTGAATAGTCCTACATAACTTCTAATTAAACAAAACTAGTACGTGGGCGAAAAATACAAACAAGGAACCCGCCATGTATATACCATATGTTCCGAATGATTAGGAGCTAAGTGTTAATACCCACATTCCAGCGTTAAGTATAAATACGGTTATATAGATAATATGAACACATACAATACCATAGCTAACAATATACCTGCTCAAACAGGTGTGGGTAGTCATGAAGCATATCCTCCTCTCGCTCCCAATAAGCTTCCTGAGATCCTTTTTGATTTCACTGGACCTTGACTAACGGGATCATTTTATTCATAAGTTTCTTGTCCTCTCTGGCAAGAATGCGGATAGGGGTCTCAATTGTGGTCAAATCTGCTTGGAGCTCCAAATCTGGTGCATTAAACACTCTTTACTGCTTCTCGTCGCATAAATGCTTCTTGAGCATCAAAACATGGAAGATATTGTGTATACCCGACATTGATGCTGAAAGATCTAGTCGGTATAAAACAGCTCCAATATGATAAACAATCTTAAATGGCCTAATATATCTCGGGGAAAGCTTTCCCTATCTGCCAAATCGTTAGACACCCTTCATAGGTGACACCTTCAACAATACGTAATTTCCATCCTGGAACTCTAAAGGTCGTCGCCTCTAATTCGCGTAACTCTTTTGTGGACTCTGGGTTGCAAGAGTGCATTCCCGAATCAATGTTATCTTCTTTGAAGTCTGACTAGCCAAATCTAGTCCAAGTAGCAAGCTGTCCTTCGGCTCTGCCCAACAAATCGAGGATCTACAAGGTCTCCCGTACAATGCCTCATAAGGAGCCATACCTATCATTGATTGGTAACTGTTATTGTAGGCAAACTCAATCAATGGAATATGATCCTCCTAGCTGCCTTGGAAATCGATAACACATGCCCGCAACATGTCCTCAAACACTTTGTTGACCCTCTCTATTTGGCTATCTATTTGCGAGTGGAAAAAACTACTATATGATTGTTGGCTGCCGAAAGAATTCTGGAAACTCATCTAGAAATATGAAGCTTAAACAGAACCACGATCCGATACAATCATCACTGGAACTCCATGCAAACATACTATCTCTCGGATGAGAATCCTCACATAAGTCTCCACCATATGAGTTGTCTTAACTGGTAAGAAGTGCGTCGACTTCATCAATCAATCAACAATTACCCAAATAGAATCATTGCCTTTGTTAGACCTCAGCAATCCCACGATTTGTTCACTTCAATTCAGGAATGGGTAAGGGCTGTAGGGTACCCGCGGGTCTTTGATGTTCTGCTTTTACTTGCTGATAGGTATAGCATTGAGATACATAGTCCGCAAAATTACTACGCATGCCGCTCAACCAAAAGTGTCACATCAAGTCCTTATAGATCTTAGTTGTGCCTGGATGCACAGTGTATCGGGTACGGTGTGCCTCATCAAACAGATCCTTCTTCAACTATGGACTATCGCGCACTACTAACCGGCCTTTCATTCAAAGACCTCTATCCAATCTGATGGTCCAATCTGCCTTGGGATCTTTAGAAATTTCCCTCTTTCGGGGTTGAATCCAAGAGTCCTCAAATTGAGCATTGATCACTCTATCCATCAACGATGGTTGTACGGCTAACGTTCCCAAAAATGCACTACTTCCACCGACTTCTGGTCTGAAGTCAAACTGACTGAGTGTACGAAGGTCTCGATACAACAAACACCTTAAAGTTACAATCCTGTGACGACGCTTCCTACTCAAAGCATCCGCTATGATGTTCGCCTTCCCTAGGTGATACTGAAGTACGAATTTGTAATCCTTGATGAACTCGACCCATCGTCGTTGCCTCTGGTTGAGTTCCTTCTGAGAGAAGATGTATTTTAGACTTTGATGATCTATAAACAATTTGAATTGAACTCCATAAATATAATGCCTCCACATCTTAAGTGCAAAGACCACCACTGCAAACTCTACGTCATGTGTGGGATAATTCTGATTATGAGTCCTCAACTATAATAAAATATACGTGACCACTCTCTGGGTCTGCATCAAAACGCCTCCTGGACCTCATAACGATGCATCTATGTAGACAACAAAAGTCTTATCACTGCTAGGGATAATCAACTTTAGGGATGTAGTCAACTTAGCCTTTAAAGTCTCAAAGGCCTTTTGGCACTATGGCCCCCCAAAAAACTGTACACATTTCTTCATAAGATATGTCAGCAGGGCAGCAATCTTAGAGAAGTCCTGAATAAACTTCCTATAATAGCCAGCCAGATCGAAAAAGCTACGAATCTCTATAATAGTCTTCGGCGGCTCCCAATCTAGAACTGCCTCCACTTTGGCTGGATCCACCTTGCTAATAGCATGGCCCAAAAATCTAACCTCAGATAGCCAAAACTCATATTTGCTAGATTTCACGTATAGCTGGTGCTCCCGTAAAGTCTGCATTGCTAATCGAATATGTTGCTCATGCTCGACCTCCGATCTCGAGTAGATGAGGATGTCACCGATAAATACAATCACGAAGTGGTCCAAGTATGGACAAAAAACTCGGTTGATCAAATCCATAAATACCGCGGGTGTATTAGTCAGCCCAAATAGCATAATAAGAAACTCGAAGGACTCATATCTAGTCAGAAATGCGGTCTTGGGGATATTCATCTCCCGAACCCATAACTGATGATAACCAGAACGAAGATCAATCTTCAAGAAACACTACGCTCCCTGCAACTGGTAGAATAAGTCATCAATTCTCGGTAGTGGATACATGTTTCGGATGGTGAACTTATTCAACTCACGATAATTTATGCACAAACGCATGCTGCTATCCTTCTTCTTCATGAAGAGGACCAGTGCTCCCCATAGAGAATGACTTCGACAAATAAAACCCTGAGCAATGAGCTCCTCTAACTGAGTCCGTAGCTCCCTCATCTCAACATGTGCCATACTATAATGTGCACGGGAGATCGATGTTGTGACCTGTTGTAACTCAATACAAAACTCAACCTCTCTCACTAGAGGTAATCCAGGTATGTCCTGAAAGACATCTTGATACTCTGAGACGACTCTGGTCTCGCACAAATCAGCTCCCCGATCTTGAAACAATACCTCCTCAACATATACCAGAAAAGACTCTACAAACTGGTTGCCCTGTGAGGTCACTACAACCAACTCAATCCCATCGGACTTTCGCAAGCTAACTGTTTTCGCAAAACAGTCGATATTGACATGGTAGAAAGATAACCAATCCATACCAAGAATCACATCGAATTCAGACATGCACAAGACAATTAAATCGACTATGAACTCAGACTCGACTAGGCTAACAAAACATCTTCTACAGTTACTCTCTAAGAAGGACACCTCTACTAAAGGAGTAGAAACTAACAAAGGAATATCTAAAGGTTGTGCATCTAGATGAAGCTTAACCATGAAAGCATAATAGATGAACAAATGCGAAGCTCAAGATAAAAAAGAATATGGGCTGGGAAGGAGTTCACAAGGAACGATACCTTCCACTATAGCCCCGCTAGCACCATGGTCATGTGGCACGACTGCATAAACCCTGCCAATAGCTGTAGATTGCTGTCCGGTAGACTATGAAATGTATGAGATCATCTATCCCTAAGATATCTCCTGGATGGCATGTACCTAGACCTTGATCCTCGAAATGGTTAGTGGTGTCTTAATCCTCTACTGCTGGCCCTAAACTCGGCCATGTCCTCGGTTCTACTGCTGACCCTGACCCTAAAATCAATCCTCTACTTATTTCAATTATAGCACATTCCTTAAAACTGGCGCTACTTTGGCGCTCTCTGATTTTGTTGTTTCTTTTGACAAGCACCTTGCTGCTGCTATTGCTAACCACTCAGATGAGGTCCACTCTACTACTAAGGTCCTCCAGGTCCTGCAAATGATCTCTTACCCTTGATTTTCTCCGTGGACTGTCCTGCTTTAGAGCTTCTCTCTTGCTCTGTGGCTCTATTAACAACTGGTGGTGGTGCAACTGCTGGTGATGCCTCTGTAATAGGCACAGCTGGCATGACTGGTGGTGGAACAATAAGATATTGTGAGCGCCTTACTCAGCATCATTATTTTCTTATAGAGGATTATATGGATTTGTATTTATACTCACATGTTATTTACCCTGAGTGTAGGGTATAAGACTGAGGTTGTCTTACACGACGTTTGCTATACGAGATTCTTTTACCAGATTATTATTATTCTTGTGACTGCGCTACCTACCCGAGGCTAGTGTGAGATATTTTAACACGACTTGTATTGAATGAGGCTTTGTAATGAATAGCTTTTATTTAATCTTGTATTCATAGGATTTTGGAGTTAGTATTTAGCGATTCACATATTGAGATACATGGTGTATATATGAGGGTTTCCTTGTTTTGATTATTTTGTTCGACGTACTCATCTCGTGTTGTGGGTTTCTGAATCTTAACTTCTCTTAGTAAAGGGTAAATGATATAGGTAGATTATGCATATTTTAGGTAGAGCCTCCGTTATATAAGTTAGCCCTTCCCCTAGGGGCGACGGAGATGTTCTTGCTAGCGCTCTGACGCTGTTGTTGTTATTTTTTTTCTTTTTCTCTTTTCAGGTAGCGGGTCAAAGTTCCGAAGAGTTGTAGGTTGACGGAGATTTTGCCTAGTCGCCGTCTTTAGGTTAAATGACTAGTTTTGAGATAAACTAGGGCGTGGTGTTTTAAGCCAATTTAATCAGGTCTGTGATTTAGGAGAACACGATCATAGTGAGGAAGCCCCTTTGTAAGAAGGAAGAATAGATATAGGATTGTTATCCGAACAACTATAAAAATCTTGTGTGTTCTGGTTGTTTTGTCTGTGATGTATTAATTGTGTAATGTTTTTATCATTATCATATTATTTCCACTACAGTTTTTTGCGATATCAAAAAACAATAGGCAATCATTTTCACCCCTCCCTCTTTCCTTTAGGCTTGCATCTCAGATTTAACAATGTGTTGATGTCCTTCTTTACTAATTATAAACATTAACATTTATGCTCTAAAATGTGTCATGATTTCCTTCTTATTTACCTACATGATTTTCTACGGAAGACCCCCAATATGTTAACACTTAACACTAGCAACAATGTTAAGGTTGCTAGATTGAGTCAGTACTTCAACAGTTGAAGCCTAGGGTTATCTCTTTAAATAATTGACATGTAAATAAACACTTTGAATTGCCTAGCATGGACACAAAATTAGCCTCAAGGGAAAATGTGGAGAGAGTAAGAGCATGATTGACGACCGCCCAAAGTAGGATCAAGAATGATCCTAATCCTATCCTATGAAGTGTCTTTTTTGCAGGGGGAAAAAAGGTTAGTATTAGCCCAGTGTTTTCTTGGCCAAAAAATGCTTTTAAAGGGTTCTGCTTTGATCCACCCTCTCCCATGAACAAAAGAAAATTAGTTTATCTCAAACTAACTAGCTCTAAATTTTGAAAAATTAAAAATAAAATCAAAAACTTGTTTGTAGTAGTTCAGTTGTGATGCTGCACCTACTAATTGAGTTTGGTAATTTAGACCAAAATCAAGGAGATATCTAGTTTGAAAATGAAGTACCTAGCAACATATTCACAAATCCTCAACTTCGTATAGTTCTCATTCTCATATCGTTTTTGCTTTTCACATTCTCTTTATGTGTCTTATTTCACGTTTATTATGTCCAAGCGTCCTGAGTTTTTTATCCTTGCAGTCAATTTTTGACCTTTTTAAATCAGTTTGGTTCCTCAAAGATCGCCCTATGATCTTACATGTTTAAGTATTTTTGGATTACGTAAAGAACTTCCTCATATTATAGGGTTAATAAGAGATTGCAAATTTCAGCATGGATTTGATGTCTCGGAGGCGACAGGATCTAACAAAGCATGTCATAGATAGAATTGAAGCGGGAAGTTCGGTGAGGTAACATTTGAGGTAAGCATGTCTTGTTGCGCTCTTCTCTGTCACCTACAAGCTTGAATAAGGGGGATGCACACATGGATAACTCATCAAGAGGCCAAGGTTGAATCTTTGCCAAAGCCCCTCTAATACTCAAGCAGTTGGTTGTAGCTGAACCACAAGCTATAATCAAAGGAGCTTTGAACTTTACCAGAAAAGGAAATTAATTAAAGAAGGGGTATAGGGTCTTCCCTCCTATCTTCTCGCATAACGCGAGGTTATGTGCCTTAAAGAGCTAGATTACCTTAAAGAGAGTGAGGAGCTAAAGGGAAGAGGGACAAAATTTTGGTCTCTCTTTCGTGAAGATGAGTACTTGATTGGTGGTGTGGCTCTAAAAAATCCCAAATTTTCCTCCTTTAAGCGGTTATAACTTTACTCGTTTTTGTGTGTGTATGCGATGCCAGTGATTCATGACCTGTGTTAGACAAGTGGCAACACAACTCTCCTAGTCGCAAATGGACTTTTCGCGGCTTCAAATCCCAGAGCAATGTCCTCAAGGGAACAATGTCTACCGCATTATGTTCAGGGTGGCCCTAGAATAGGGTGACCCAAAAGACCAGCGATATTTTTTTTGTATGAAACTTATTTGAGGCATGGATAGTTGGCGGATATGAACCCTGTTTGAGGAATAATGGTTGACGTCTCATTTCTGAATTACGCTAGAGGAGGGGGAACTGTCAATGCATATATCCCAATTTGAGTTTAGATGGGAGCCTTTGATTCCCTTGTAAAACAGGAGGCGAAAGAAATAATATGATAGAAAGAGTAATATCATTACAGAATCCTAACAAAAGGAAAAAAATAAAAACAGATATTGAATATTTACAAATAATGCTGACAAACAATCTGGGAAAGAAACTGACGATTTCTTTTTAGGGTGGGACGGGCAAAGTGGTAAATTAACTAGAAAGATAAACAGAAAAGACAAAGTTGTCCCTGATATATTATTTTGTATGTAGAAAGAATCGAGTCATAAATGCACAAGATGGACCAATGACTACAGATTCCTTCTGTTGATTAACAGTTTAAAGGTTCTATCGAATGTAATACTTACATAATATTAGACAACTTCATGACTTTATAACCCAAAGAAGGCCAAGTAAAACTATAAGTAACAATATCTCTTTAGTATCTCTATAGCAAACAGTTTTAATATCCTATACATGATACATTTTGATTTACCGTCTCGTACAACTGAATTCTTGGTATCAACAAAAGCATATTCAATTCTTGCAGCCTTTCAAATACCATGTGAGACAAAAAGGCTATCATGCAATCTCCATATATATATATTGCCAACCTTCATGCACTTGTTTTCTGGGATACAAAAGTAGCTGCTCTCCAAGCTTTCCTCTTGAAGATAGTATGGCAATTTATCTTCGCTATCCCTCATATCTTGTCAGGCAACTGGAAAGGTCAAGGATCCATGATAACAACACATTTTCTTATAGTTACACTAAACATTTGATTTATTATATGGCCTCTTCTTTGGGAAAAATGGCTTCGAACAATGTATAATTGTACATGTACATGGAAAAGAACCGGCCAAAAGTTTGCATCAACCAGCTGCAAAGGACCTCGAGATCTTTGCGGCCAGGCTCTTGCAGAAGTATACATGTGTGTAATTCTGTCAACTGCTACCCTGAAGTAATGATGGTTGTGACTGTAATCTATCATCACTCCGAGAACTTGAAAGTTTCTGCAATGATCGGTACTGCAACCTGACATTTTCTCCACTATCCAAAATCTTCAGAAGATACCTAAAGAATGAAAGAGGGAAGCATGCATCAAAAATAATAGGCAAAAATCAGAATGATGCTATATTCTTCATCATTGTTAAAAAGAGCTTCTTGAACATGTCCTTATCATCAATGGAAATAAAAACCCACTCTTTATCCACAACCACTCTAAATTCTGCTAAAAAATAAAGATTAATTACATTTTGGTACCCTGATGTAGGGTGTAATTACACAGGTGACTCTAGAGTCACCATTGTAGTTACACCATACCTCAGAGTAATGGAATGTATTTAATCTAAAAAATTTAATCATATTCGTCCATTTAGTTAATTCAAGAGCTATCTTCATCACTTAGTTAATCATTATCATATCCTTTTTAATTACTTCCAACTAAGTTCTCTTGTGTCACACTTTAGTTTTCTATCCATTGATTATAATCCTATAACTTCTGCTGTATTTAGTGCCTTCCTGTTGGGATATGTCTTGCATTTGTTTAGTGTCCAATGGGTTTAAGCCCGGTGGCCTTTGGGCTAAGTTAGTGATAGGGTTTAGCAAATACATAAGTATCTCTATGATAGACTTGAGAGGAGATTGAAGGTTTGGAATAAAACATGAGATGGTGGCATGTGTGCATATGATGTTGAGAGATGGAGAAATATGAGTGATCTCGCATATATTGTTTTCTCATATGTAGTCGATTTCTCGTGTTGTTACCCAAAGATGTGGTACCCGAAGATGTGGCACATGTTTTCAATGGGGAGTTTTGAGCTACATTCCCATACGCGCGGCTCAGATACGGGCGGGCCAATAGGTAGATTGTTAGGATGTCTCGTATCTGTTTACTTTCTAATAGGCTTCAAACCTAGCAGGCCTTTAGACAGTTAGTGCTAACGTTTCGCGCTATGTAAGTATCCCTTATATGAGACTTGAGAGGAGATTGAGGGCTTTGGATAGAACATGAGATGGTGGCTACGTGTGTGTGAGATTAAGAGATGAAGAGATATAAGTGGTTTCTCTTGTAATTTTCTCTCTCAGACATAGTGAATCTCTTGTGTTGTTGCTCTGTAGAAGTAGGTTAAATTTGGTCAACTACACCATGTAAATCTCGATGTTTTTCTTGGTTATTCTTTTTATCTTGTGAGCCTATGGTTTTGATCTCCTGGTTGCAGAGATCAAAGTAGGGGACCATCAATCCCTAATCCCTCCATTGCACATGAGAAAATCTTCTATTGGTTTTCTCCTAGGTTGCACAAACACGGGTGCCGACACAAACACAGGACACGATAGATTTTTTAAAAGTAGAATACAAGGGTAACTATATATTTACAATTTACATTAGATCAAATATTAAATTCAAGTACCTAATATTTGTTGCACAAACACGGGTGCCGACACAAACACAGGACACGATAGATTTTTTAAAAGTAGAATACAAGGATAACGATAGATTTTCTTTTATTGTCTATAACTGCTAAGAATTAAGTTAAATCAAATAAAGAATTAAGATCTTTTTTCGTTGTCGTCTTCGTCGAGCAACTGGGAATGGAGACCTTTCTTCCTTTCTTGGGTTCGAAGAAGATGACATGGGAACAGTGCAAAAAAGGTAGAATCACGTATAGTTTTGATCATATGGGATATTGTGGCCATTTTTCAAAATTTTAATTAATGCGTTTTAGTTTTTGAGTTCAAAGCTCTATTGGTTTTGAGCCCGATATACCAAAAAAACTAGTTTAGGGTTGTAAGTAATGGGAAAATCAGGTTTCGCTTTGAACAAATGTGTCCATAGCATGTCAGCCACGGATACGACACCCAAAATGAAGTGTCTACGTGACCAAGATTCTCTTTGATTTTATCCTTGAATAGGTGCAACCTCTAGACATAGGTAAGAAACCAAAAAAAACTTAAAAGATGAGCAACTATTCCTCCATAATTTTCTACTTTTCCCCAAAACTTCACAACCTGAAACTAAAAAAATACCTACTTAGACTCATAATTAGGTAAGAAATTTCATAATTCCAAATACAGTAGAAATTTAAATTAGATTAGGATTTAATTTTTTCCCTCATATATCATTCCTTGTTAAAATTCTATTAGGATAGGATTTCTTCATTTGTATGTTTTGACTCATGTAGGTGTCCAAACGGATTGGATACGGTTCGAATATAATACTTATCATATCCATATCCTCTTACCAATCATGGATATAGATATGTCTCAGTTAGGAAACATGTATTCATATCCGCTAAATTCAAATATGGATATGAATCAAATGAGAGAAAATATAAGGAAAACGAATATGAGAACATTTAAGATTGAAAAAATGTAGGTCACTTGATACAATAGTATCAACTAATATGTTTGATGTATTTGAAAATCTAAGAGTAGATCTATAGATCATCAAAATCCTCAAATCCATTAATCTAATGGCCAAAACAATTGCAACTCTACGATTTACATATATTCAAAATTTTCAGATATGGATCCGGATATTTCACTCCACAACAATATTTGTGTTTGTATCCTTTCGGATATAGATATTTGATAACCACGCCTATAATGCAATGGATATGAATACATGGATATATCTGCGGAAAGAATATTTTGCACCCCCTATACATGAGCCTATATAAATAGTGTAGTTTAGTTTGTTCTCGAACTTTTGTTTTCTTTAAGTGGAAAAGGATTCACTTATATTGCTTTTCTATCTTCTTTGTTTCCCTCATTTATTGTTATCAGAGGATTGAATTGTAATTTGTGTTGTTAATATAACCAACCAACGTGGTGATTTTGGTTTCATCATTAGGAACCATTAATTGCGGATCTTTAAGCTCGCCAGACATTCTCTTGGCTTATACTCCTAAACTTTACCTCCATACTGCATTCATGGTAAAACCCATAGTCAATGCAGATAGCTTGACAATAGGTGGCTCAGTCAGTGGGTCATAAAAAGAACAGATGCAAAAGTTTGATGGGTTAAAGCCTCGGATGGCTGCACAAAGTTTTGATGTGTCATTTTCAGTCTTAGTAAGGAACTATTAAATGGGCAGACCATCAGGATTGTTAACCATTTGCTTGATAAATAACTGGCAGCATTTCAGTCCTAATGCTCTACATCTGGAGATGATGGATTGCATAAATTGGACTTGAGTGCAGAAAAAAGACTGGTGATGAAGTATGCAAGTGTATCATGGTCGTGAAAATTTCCCATATATATTACCAAATCAAGCATAGCATCAAAGAAGCAGATTCAAAATATTATATATTGAAGGCAGAATGGACTTCTCTATGATCTAATTCTCATGTTATTAAGCATAGACAGGGAACTCTTCGTGGAATCATGTTAGGAAATTACATTGCTTTTCTGAAGTGAATTACTGGGTGTGAAAATTGTCAGGCAAGGTGTTTGCAGCATAGATTCTTTCTAAGGAGTAAAGATCAGGACTATGACAGTTCATCTGACACGCTTAAGATACTCCAAGCAAGAGAAGGATCATGCAATCATGTATCGAAACTTAAACAGGAAAAGGAAATTTAATAAATGCATTCAATCGTGTTTTGGTTCTTAGTTGGATGACGCTTAATTGAGCACTTATAGGACCAGAAGATGATCATATACTGACATTATAATATGTATAGGAGGGTGCACAGTGTTCCGTATGTGTCAGAGAGAGTGTGTGTGTGTGTTTAGATGTGAGTGAGGGGATGGTTGATATATCATTAAACATGCCCCACCCTCATAATGATTTTTTTCATGAGTTAAATACAAAAAATCAAGTATGATTATTAATCCATACGACCCATAAGATTTAAAAGAAAATGGAAAATAGGAAAATTTTCACTAAAAAGAAGGAAAATAAACTAGGAAAAATAAAAAATAAAAGATAAATCAGGATTCAAGGTAATGAAAAACTCACCATCCATTCAAACATTGAGACGTGATCACTGCCTGTCGTCCAACAAATTTATCTGGAGTTCTTCTGTTCCCCTGCATGGTGTTTCCCATTATTATTGCTTCTTTTTCCAAATAAATATCAGTACCCCAAAAAAAACCTTTTCATTAAACTAGTTTTAGTTAAAGAAAAAAGTACCTTGATCAGAACTTTCTCACTAACAGCAAACGGATATTGAACTCCTTTTAGATGCCTGATAATGTCACCATCAGGTGAAATCTCCCCATGGTCCTGTAGCAAAATTGGGAGGGAGACGGTTGGTTATCAATTAGGGGGGAAAAAGTCAAAGGTAAGTAAATACGCCAGCTGTCCAACATGGTTTCAAAAGTACTAACTTCTTTCCTCCGCTTCCGGAGAGTGGCACTATGGAAGAGTCTTCTGTCATCCTCATTCTTAACTACCGCAGCAGCACTTCTCAAAGCTGTACATGAAATTAGTCACTAGTACTCATATATGGGGATAAGAAAATATTAAAATCAAGCATATTAAAAAAATCACCATATTAGCATGTACCAAGGTTAGGGATTAAGGACTTTGCGCTCGTCTCTATTTCTGCATTACAAAGGGTACATCTGGCCTGAATGGCAAAGGACAAAATAAGACGTCTCTTTCCTTATAAAAAGAATTAGTAAATCTACATCACAACTATTTCACAGCACCCAAAAGGCTATATAGAATGGTGGTACTTTTTCCAGTTCTACTTTACTTTCGCATAACTTGAGAAGTGAAAAAGAAGGAAAGGCTATAGCAATGTACTAGGGTAGGATGGTCCGACAACAGTTCCTTGACCCAAAAGTTCTCTATTTTTTTCCAAGTTTCCCATGTCCTTTTCTAACATGGGCATTTTCATCAATCTATGTTGCATGGGTGAGCATCTTCATCAATCTATGTTGCATATGTATGGGTACGGGACATGACAAATTTATGACAAATTTGTAAAAGATAGGGTACGAAGACACGTCTATATAAATATTTATATACACATATACATATTATAAATTGGAATTAATAATTTACATTAGATCAATATTGTTTTCATTCACCTCTTATGAGAATTAAAGTCCCTGTAACATTTCCATCATATTTTTTATGTTTCTTTTATTATGTGGATTATAAATTGGAAAACCACTAAGTTTTTGAACTAGACATCCAAACGACCCTTTAAAATCATAGTTCGGAACCTAACCTATATCCAATGAGTTTCAAAAAATGGATGTGAAGTGTAAGATATATGTTCAAAAAAAGGTATGACAAGTGTTTTAAATTAAAACATGTATTGTATAATTGTGTAGATGCCTGAATAAATGTATGCATATATGCAAGTAGTGTCCAAGGCGTTTGGGTATGGGTACGAGTACTAATACGAGTACTTGTAGGTTACAAGTATGGCACTCTGATAGAAGTACTCAGGTAACATAGCCATCAATTGAGATGTTCTTCAGTTCAACTCTTTTGAGTTTAAGCCAACCTTTGCTTGTCCAGAGAATTCTGTTTTTACGCCTTTCTTGCAAGAAAAAATTGCGTTCTTTATTTTTTTCCCAGCCTACCCACGTTAAGGAGAATGGCTAGAATAACCTCAAGTCCTTGATAAAGCTATCCACCTTGTTCCCTAAAAGTCTTAACTAAATATCCCTTAACCGACTATTGATATAACTATAAATTTTACTTAAATTGGGATATTAATATGAACTAACAATGAACTCAAATATGAAAGATCTGAAAAACCAGAAAAAAAAATAAAAATAAAAGAATGGATGGGAAAGGTACTGAACATACCATATCCAAGACTTTTTTAAGCATGTGACCCCCAAACGAATGTCCACATGATACAACCATAGCATCTTCAAGGAAAGCCCCTCTATAACAATACAATAGCATGGTGCAGATCAATAAATCAATATCATGTTGGCAGTGGCACATACACAATAAAGAAAAGAGATTAAAACTTCCTCCAGATGCAACAATATGGACCAAAAAATAAACAAAATGAAACAAAAGAGAGATAAGGTTGTTTTTCTGTCATTATCTAACGATAATAAAACACAACAACCCATTATATGTGCTTTCGCATTCACATATTTAATGCAAGGTGTATTTTCCTCCTTTATACCAGATCCATAGAAACGATGTTATTAAAAGTAATAGTTCAGAATCAGTTGGATGGTAACACAAATATAGAAACCAAGAAGTCGTTGATGAAGAGAAAGGTCTGATGCAAAGGATGATATTCTTTTAAGTAAAAGTAAATAGTATTAGGTCTATGACATAGCAACACCAATTGCTGATAATAGGAGCAAAAAGAAGTACCATCTCTAAGAGAACAAATATGACTTCCAACGGACAAAGTACACAATCTAAGGAGTTCACTAGATTAACAAGAAGGGGGGAACTAGAGCTTCAGATCAGCAAGAAGAAAATAACTTCATAGTTAAATCAGGTGATACAAAAGGAAAATGGAAATAAAACATAAAAAATTAATATATGAAAAAAGGAGAGCAAAGAGGAGAGAAAAGGATGGTTGTTGGTAATTGGACTAAAGCATGATAAAAATTTACGAAAACGGAGAACCAAGACTGAGCTCAATATGTACTGAATCCCATAATTTACTGACTCATCAACTTACAAATAAAACTGTACGGTCCAAGAGGATTGCCCTGACACATGAGGAACTAATTCTTCTGTACTAGCACCACAGACTAGAAGACGTGTAGACAGGGAAACAAAACAAAAATGTAAGTCTAATATAGACATGAAATGGAATGGTCAAGTGCAATGTGTCCAACATGTGTGCCTCGGTAAGGCTACTGGGTAAAAGTGCTCCAAATACTCTAGTGAACCTTTTGTTTTCTTATTATAGTTACAGTACTTTCTATATGTATGATAAAATTCAAAAAGACAATGCTTGCAATAAAAAAGCAATGCCAAAATTAACCATTCTACGCAATATAATCTGCCGTACTCTACGCATGTTGCACCAGAACTAATTTAATAGGTACATAAAACCAAATTTCAGGTTAGTGCCAAGCTCTTATGAAATTGCTTGTGAGAGAATAATGCAGCCTGCTACAAAGCCTTCGGCAATTATAGTACTCGAGAATGTCCAGTTAAATCACATAGAATTCATACATTTGCCTTTTTGTGTTTAATAAATTGGAACAATAAAAACATGCAAATTGTTAATATTCCCAATGCTTGCAGAAAACATGTCTGAATGAAATAATAGTTCATGCTGATACCAAAATTGTGTAAGAAATTAAGTTTATGTAGTAGTAATAACACCTATTTAACATGAAATCAAATTTAATAAGTATAAATTAGATAATGTTAACATAAAAAAAGCATCAAAAACCAAGACTTACGACAACGGGTCAGAAAGGATGCTCCTCAATGATGGTTCCTTAACAAGATTGTTCGAAGATTCCTACATTTTTAAATTTGAAAAGCTTGTCAATGAACATGGTGCAGTATTACATGCTTTTGGTTGAAATATTTATTATTAAAAACTGCTACATCAGATGGAAGCTCTACCAAAGGAAAGAGATTAGAAACAAGAAATCTGCATGGCACGTCAAAGCTTTAAGAAAATAACTTCACACACCTGTAGTTATATAGAATAGAAGTAAATATACCATCATATGGTGTCCAACCATACAATAAAAAAAAATAACTGGAATTTTGTTTTGTTGCTTAAAAATACCACTAAAATGCGTCAACAACATCCAATAAACTTATTTTCTCCTAAGATTTATATGAAACCATAAACAGACACTTTATAGCAAGAGTTCTGCAAGACTGTCTAAACACTTTTTCATGAATTACATGTAAAATTCCATACATTTTTCCACCTCTCTCAGTTTCAGACACCCTTGGGTTTGACTTAAGCTTGAACCTTGATTTCCATAATTCTTTTATGCCTTGATATGACCCAGAGGTTTTCCAATACCGAAACAAGCAGTGACCAGTTGCTACTGGCATGACCATTCTTCAGATCTGATCTGACTGG
The DNA here is from genome assembly GCF_001876935.1 of Asparagus officinalis. Lineage (NCBI taxonomy): Eukaryota > Viridiplantae > Streptophyta > Magnoliopsida > Asparagales > Asparagaceae > Asparagus > Asparagus officinalis. The sequence continues at coordinate 68,235,926 of NC_033799.1, read as the reverse complement.
TTCCATGTTATAACCCACCACCAAGGTCCAACTTTTTTAACTCAGACGTTACGAGGTAAGACCTAGTTAAAATCCAGTTTGTTCAATATTTAAGGCCTAAACCAGTATTTTAACTGATATATCATGTTGAATTCTTAGATCTAATCGTAATTGTTTCCATGTTAAATTTCTCCGCCTATGTCCAACTTTTGACTCAAATTTTACATGTCAAATCTAGTTATAATGTTATATTCCAAGACACTCAATTCCCACAAACCAGCATTTTGAACTACAGCCATCATATCGCTCCTTGTTTTATCTCTACTACTACAATGCAAAACTCCTATGGGGTTTGCAATGTAATATGCAATTGAATTGTGTCTCGTGGTCAGCAAAAGGTCCCAATTCTTACTGAATTGCACCTGATTAAGTTTATAACATTGCTTTGGTGGAGTTCTGAGTTGTAAAAAATCCAACGCATGTTCAGACATTCTGAGAGCAAAGCACGGTTTAGAATCAGATCCAGTATCTGAAGTGCTGTCCAAAATTTTTGGATCAAGACAATTTAGACAAAAGCATGGTCTAGAATTAGATCCGTAACTGAAGTGTGGTTCAATTTTTTTGAATCAATAAGATAGAAAATCAGATGATTGCACATTGTGAACTGTGAGGTTTGCTTTCTAAATTCTACTTGTTGTCTACTTGATCCAATAATATACATTCTTCTGATTCAGACTTGTACTTAAAAACTTGAAGTTTCTGAGATTTCTGATCTATACTGGAAGCGTTTTTTTTTTTTTTTTTTTTTGCAAAAGCTGCAGTATCCTGCTATTTTATTGAGACAACCAATTTCTGAACTTCTGTAAGTTTTCTCGCTCTGCCTGTCGTTGCATTGGGCTTAGTGTTTTGTTTAAGTGGAGGGTTGGGATGTGAGTTGGGGTTATGATGAGATGTTGAGATTAAATTAGAAAGTTAAATAAAATGGGCTTCACACCCTCAAATAAGTAATTCACACCAAATTTAAATCTCAGAATTTTCATATCAAAATAGTCTTCCTTCTATGAGGCTTACAACATTATTTATAGAAAAATATAACAATTAACAAGATCAAATCAAATCTGTATATGGACTTTCGAATCGTACAAAAAAATAAAAAATAACATCACTAAGATCATAGAGAATAAATCTAGAATCAAGCATATCCTCCCGTTCTTATCATGTCCTTTCCTCTGGAGTATCTCTTCCTTGGATTCCCATCATAAAGTTATTTGCATATCTCAGTTCCACACTAAAATAAAATGAAAAGGAAACTACTTGTCATTATTTAATTTATCTGAACTAATTCAATTTATTTGCATATCTCAGTTCCACACTAAAATAAAATGAAAAGGAAACTATTTGTCATTATTTAATTTGTCTGAACTAATTCAATTTATTTGCATATCTCAGTTCCACACTAAAATAAAATGAAAAGATAACTACTTGTCATTATCTCAGTTCAACACTAAAATAAAATGAAGAGGAAACTACTTGTCATTATTTAATTTGTCTGAACTAATTCAATTTTGAAATGGAAACTACTTGTCATTATATAATTAATTCGATAGATTAAAATAAGCATAAGAGTATATTTTCCTTCATGGTCCTTTCCAAACAATTAGGGGTTCATGGGCTCCGAAAAAGCGCCTCGGGAAGGCAGGTCGTGCTTCTAGCAAGGAAGCAAGACCTGCCACAATCAAAACCAAGCTACCTCATTAGTGATCAGAAACTTAGTGTACTACAGTTTTTCATGGTTCTATCAAACAATAATGCTACTGTACAGTTCAATAAAAAAAAGACAAAGGTTTTTATTTTCCACTATTATGCCTTCGTCTACTCCCGTATTTCACAATAACAGCAAAGCATTGACCCCATAGCATCTGGAAAGCAAAAGGGGGAAAAAGATATACTAAACTTACATATACATTGTTTGGAAGGCTGCACATTATATCTTCTTCAGCAGACAAGTCATCCATAAACTGGCTCACACTTATTGGCTGATAATTTTGTTGAATTACATGGCCAGCTGCTGCAATTGGAGAACAATCCAATACAGCGTTTGATTGAGGCATAAGCCTGAATGTCAATGATGCCCTACACAGAAAGAAAGTCTTCACATAAATGTCTAAAAACAATTCAGCTTTCAGTAGACAGAGAGGACAACACTAATTAAGTGAATATGTACCTTCCACCATTAATGTTTCCACAAGAGTCAGCAGCAGTTTTATATGAAGAAGCAGGGCGAAGACCAGCAGTAGCATAACTCAGTGCCCTCCCTGTAAGCAACAAAAGCTCTCCAGTACCTGAATACCCATCTGCTAGATACCAATGACCATTTGGGTCACATACCTATTGAAAAAAGTGACAGGAAACGGTTTGAAGGAATAAGTATCTTAAAAATGCAAAGCAATCGCATAATCATGAGAAATGAGATGCAAATAGTATTCCTGACTTGTGAAACAAGTTGAATAAATAACTTATACCAAAAATTTAAAGTAATGAATAGCAAGTACACCTAAAAAATTTCAAACAAAGAGCATACAGGAACACAAAATTACCTGGATCCCAGGATTGTCAGAAGCTATTAATGTCAAAAGTCCCTTCTCTACCTCATGATTTGAAGACTTGCCTCCCACAGAACCTTTGCCACTTTGTAAAGAAGCATTAGAATACGTAGCAACTAACACTGATGATGAGACCTCATTTACAGGCAAAGGTGTATCATCAAGTAAGTGGTTGAAAGCGCTGCAAAGAAAATATCATATGCACAACTAATTGAAGTTATTAAACTTAGAATTGTTGAAATATAATATCCGCACAAACTACTCTTACTCGCTGCGCAAACGAAGATGCCGAGCTACTGCACATAATGCAGCACGTGCTACCTTCCCCAAACATCTGAAAGCATCGCTCATGCATGGGGGTGACAAGTCACCATCTTCTAAAGCTCTAACAAACAATAAGATAAAAATAATATATATTGTAGCATGAAAAAAGTGTTTCACCCATCATTGATGAAAAGCCCATAACACAGGGATCCAACTCTATTACTGAGAAAATAGTAACGACAATCGAGAAGATATTGAGAGACTTTCTGAAGATGTTAATCTAATCCACATTCCATACAAAAATGTTGTTCTTCCATGCTCAAATTTGACGCCTTCTATTAGTCTACTAGATATAGCCATTGCACTCCACCTACCAGCATTTTATGTCCGAGTATGGTTTGACGAAAGTGATGTATACATATGCTTAGGATACGTAGACAGCAAAACAGTTGCTTACGCATTGGAAACATTTTATATATATTATATATATAATATATATATATTATATATATATATATATATATATATATATGATATATATATATATATATAATTATATCTATATATATATTGTGTGTGTGTGTGTGTGTGTGCTCGTGTGTGCTGTGCATGGCTGTGTGTGTGTGTGAATGAGTGGCTATATAGGGTGGGGCTCTTTAGCAATAATGAGCTACCTAGGAAGAATTAGAAAGGTGAGGCTCGCACACCTGTTGATGGTGTGCTGTGCGCACCGATATTATAATATGTATATATATATATATATATATATATATAATTTTTATTATAATACTATGAGTAATATAATATGATATATATATATAAATATCCTCTACAGAGAGAAGGAATCTCCTACTCCAAAATTTATAACAGTTAGATTTAATTTTCGATTGCTAGCGATCACAAGGACTATATTGCAATAAATCAAGCAAATTAAGTAACAATGGGCAACATTGTCATTAAAGCTAATATTTCAAATAATCCGAATCTAACAGTTGTTTCCTTTTCTTTATCACTGGTGAACAGTTACCATTTTTATCACACAGATGCCAAAGCCCATGGAACCACAATCAAGTCTATGTGAAAAATTATGAGAATCACTATGAAGAATATGATCTATGGTTACTTCCATCATTAAAAGACTTTTAAGTTCCCTATCAGGTGTAACAAGAGAAGTAAATTAACATTGGAGAGCACAGTTAATAAAAGATAGGCAATTGTCATTAATTTCTAAAATGGAACAAGTTTAATGACCAAAATCATCCACGTTGGTCATATATATTTCTGGTCTGGAGTAGATTTTAATGTTTGAGATTAGAACTAGTTTGCAAGGAAGAAGATGATGCAGTGAAAGAATTTAGCACATGAATTCACTTGAACTGATTATCCATGAACAACTAACGAATTCACTGCTAACCCATAAATAAACACGCCACATCCCGATGGAAAAAACTAATAACACTATGCTGACAAAAAGCTAAGGATCATGCAGGGAAGAAGCAACCCTTCAAACTTCATTTAGTTGAAATTAGAGGCCTGAAGAAGCAGGGAGATTATTTCTCTGCAAGAGTTGCATTCATTCCCTGGGAAAACTAAGAGCCACGGCTCACACCGACACATGCACATTACCATACTGAAAACTATTCGAGCATACAAGTCTATGGCTCGTAAGTGTCAAAGTGACAAGGTGTTTTTAGAAACCCATACTAAGCTTCGCTTCGTCACTTTCTCGATTGTCAATTCGAGATAACAGAAACAAGAGCAAGAGGAACAAGCACGACGTTAGGGTCCACTTAGTCGATTGTCGACTTTTTAGAAATATATGGATCGCCCCCACTAACAACATGTTTTTAGGTATCTTACAATCCCAGTTCGCCCTCCCAGTCGCAAGCGAGTGGCGATGGTGCTGATTTCAGCATCACAGTGTTCTCATAGGGCTAAGTGCAGAGCAAAGGAAAAGGGACGACGTTTGGATTGCGGTGTTGGCTCAGTGCTAGATCTAAGTTTGACGGAATTGGAAGCCAATTTAGAGGGCGGTGCCGCGTTTCCACCCTCTAACAAATGCTCTTGCACAAAATTCAATCTCAAATTCACGCATAAGACAACAGAAAACACAGTCATGGCTGAATCAAAACCTCACCTCCCAGCTCGATACGTGTAAAACCCTCGCCCCGACTTCCCCAACTGCGCCCTCGCCTTGAAGAACATCCTCACAGATTCCAGCGCACACCTCATCACCAACCCCTCCTCAGCGCCAACCTCGATCAGAGCCGCATTATACCTCATCAGAGACCCCGCCAACGCCTCGACCGCCTTTATGTAGCTCCCATTCGGCGATCCCTCGAACGGCGCGATATCAGAGAGCTTCACTCGCCCGATTGAGGCGGTTTCGGCCTGGTCTTGGATGGGATTGAGGGGGACGAGGCCGAGGGAGAGGGATTGGAGAGGAGTCGGAGGGGATCTTGAGGAAGAGGGGGGCACCTTCAAGAGGTTGGCGTTGGAGAGAAGCGCCGATCCGTTCGTCATTTTGGGCGAACTGGGGAGGGTTTGAGGAGCGGGCTCGAGAATCATTTGGGCACCGCCGGGGTGATATTTTTCCGGGGGTTTCCACTGCGTGCTGATGGAAGAAGGGGAAACGGTGGTAATAACATGCTCCTCGGGATATCTGTCGTCGGTTTCCATTTCAGAACCGCAAGAAAACACCCAGAACTTCGATGGATTTTTGCGCATAAACCCCTGAACTTGGGGTTTCTAACTAGAGCCCCTATCTTTAGTTGGCGAACAAGTAGCGTTTTCTAACAGAAAAACGCAAATTCCTTAATTTATAGTGGCTTTTTTTTTTCGTTCACCGGGAACATGCCGATCTCCCCCAAAGTGTGGGTTTCTTCTTGCAAAAAAGAACGCCTGAGTTACTTTAAAGTTCAAGGGTTGTTCAAGAGTTTATGTGAGAATGATACGATAATTTTTAACCCACACTTTAGGAGCGTTTCCAATGATACAATACGATAATTTTTAACATCAAAAAATTAACGATACGATAATTTTTTTTATTATCGATGTTAAAAATCTCGCTATCATTTTTTATCAGTTCTAAGCTTTTGCGAGGATGAGCATTTCCAATGAGTTCTCGAGGAGTAGGCATTCCCACTTAGACATGGTGAGATGAGCCGGGGAATAAACTAAAAATCATGTTTGGTAAGAGGTTTCTGAAGAAAGAGATGACATGAGATGAGATGAAGCGAAAGAATAGACAAGATAAAATGAATATTTAATCTATAGAGAGACGAACTCCTCTAAATTGATAAGACACAAAACAAAAGCAAACTAAAAAAATCCACCTCCCCACATCTCTCCCCCAACCAAACATGAAGGCCAAAAGGAATATCCAATACCCTACCTAATTGCACTTCCCTCACCATACCCTCAAGCAAACCAAGCCACGGGAATAAAAAGGAATATGCAACTTCCAAATGTATTGATTCCCACTTCATCCCACATTAATTATTTCATGTTTCGTTCAATTCTCACATCAGTTGACTCTCCCATACCAAGCGAGGTGTTAAAGGTTTCAATGACATATCCCTTAAATTCTTGAAATTATTAATGTTACTTCAAACCTTTTTTTACTTATCATGTTCAAACCTAGAGTGCATTTTGTTTGACTTATTTTGTTTCTTTTTGAGAAAAAGAGGAAGGCCAGAACAAAAATGACAGGTACATCAAAGCAATTATACCCCCAACACCAAAGGTATAATTGCAACAAGTTTATATCTTACATCAAATGGTTCATAACAACACCCCAAAGACAACTAACTGTTATCAAGTTACTAATTTTTTTTATCAATTAACCATATTACCAAAGAATTACAACAAATGTAAATAAATATTTCAGAATATCATAGTCACAAAAGAAATCGGATCCATAACCACTTTTAAAAATGAAAAAAATATATTCAACACCCAAAAAGGTCGAAAGTCACGGCAATCAGCGGCTCAACAAGAATACATGAACCCAGTTGAGCATAAAAATAAACATCAAAAGATATTACACATATATTCCACGACAAAACATGAACCCAGTTGACCACAAAATTACCAAAATATATCAGAAAAAGTTTATTTAAAAAAAAAATCAAAACTATTAAATACAGTCAAGCTCACCCACTGGTGGTAGTGCACAACACACAGCGCATCCAAGACCCACCAGAGTTGCCATCCTCATCACTATCATCACCATCATCACCAATATGCATTATATCTTCACTTCCTATATCAATACTATCCGCGCCACCCAGCAGGCAACTAACATGAAAAGCATGGCAACAAAAGAAAATAATGACCGAAAGGTTTTGAAGGGAGAAAGGATCAAAGCACAAGCAACATCTAGCACCACCCCTTGTTTTGGACTTAACATCCATCGTTCTTGAAGTTGGCATTATTGCCATCTCATTATTCGAAGTGTTATCTTCCCTTCTTCTTAGGGTTTCTTCTTCTATGCTGCTCAAATAAATTGCATGTCTGGCCTCTTTGTAGTACTTCATCAAAAGGTTAACACAGTCGGCCTATCAAGGTTTAATCTCAATCAGAGAAGACATGAGATAAAAGAAATGTGATGTTTATTAAGTATAGAAACTGTGAAAACCTTGAGAATATCATTTGCATCCGTGTCTCAGAGAAGTTTCTGTCCGATAATTCGTGATGATTTTGACAAGGCGATCTCTTAGCCTTAAGGGAAAAAAAACATTTTACTGTGTTTTTGACTTCTTGGGAAGTATAGCTTATTTGACGAATTTATCAGTCTGAGATGTGACAATTTAGTACTGCTAAAGAAACAAAGATAAATACGAACCTAGGTATCTGAACTCCATTTGGCACACGACTGACTATATATAGAGGATCCAAATTGCCAATAGTGTGTTCCAACAACATTCCTACCTGCCACATGTTCACACAGACAATGTAAGTGCTTGCACCGTTGCCAAAGCTAAAAAATTGAGTAACAGCATTGGAGATGACTTATGTACCATTTCAGGCTTGCGAAGACATTGCTTAATTAATTCCTCCCATAATTCATCATCATGCTGATTAGACACAATTGCTACTGCCTGCATAAGGTCCATTATGTTTTCATTCTCAATCACCTCGAAAGTCGTAGACTTTAATTCCAGTATGTCACATGCAAATAAGAAAGATGAACGCAAAAGGAAACTTGAAATATTTTTGTACATGCAGTGAACAAATGGACATACCTCCTCAATATCTTCTAATTTATCTATGATAACTGTAAGGGCTTTTTTTGTGTTTCCCATTCTCCCTAGAAGATAGGCCTGCTCTCTAGGAAGATCTTTCTTCACACAAATATCATATGCCTGAGAGGTAATTAAAAATCATGTCATTGTTTAGATTTCAAGCTGACAAGAATGTATCAAGAGTTTGTTCAGCTCCAAACCTTGTCAAGCCTATAATGTTCACTAAGACTAAGAAATGGAAGCGGCATCCGTGGTTCGTAATCCACATAAAGCTCTACCTACCACGTGAAAGTAAATGAATAACAATTAACTCAAAATCTTTTCAAAAGACAAAGGTTATAATCTACAAACTAACTAGTATAAACATAGAAGCACTTTGCATCCAAAATTGGTCCCAAGTGAAAATGAGAATGTGTCCTCTTTGAATCCAAATTGTGTTTTAGGGTTGATTGTGCTTTCTTATTGTGAAATTAGCATCTTTCCTTCTTCCAGACTCCTTGAAGCCAGGCTAATTTTAGAGGGCATCTCCCAGTTTGGATAAGCATAAATTGCAATGGGATAGGAAAAGAGGAGTTAAACAGTCACCGTCTATGACATATAACAAGTCTTCTCTTATCCATATATTCCTTGGATAGAAATTTGGCACATTTTTAGCGGGTTGAAATAGGTTGACATCAGGATGACATCTACTTCTAGTTTTTGGTCAATCTTTTAATAGAGCCTTTTGCAACCATGTTCCCTAGCTAACATCAATATAACATATGATGATGATGCTAATGATGATGAATCATGATTATACCTATTTACATGAATATCTTATTTAGACAAAGACACTGGAGTAGAGTTATTAGAGTTAAAATGTAAATGAATTAATAGATGTATTCATTCAGATTAATAAACATCAGTTATTCAACTTTACTCATGATACATACCAGACAATTTGACACTTAAATAAATATCATAACACATTTCTGGGGGATAAAAGAACATTATGTCTTTTACAACTGAGTATATCCTAAGCACAAGAAAAGCAACCATCCAATTTTGATGGTGGCCTATAGGAAACTCAATGACATAAGGTATTTAATCTTGAGAGACATCATGGTGCCATAAGTTTCTCTTTCTTCTAGAACAAGCTGCACAACTGACTAAAGAATCATGAAGACAGAACAAGGTGATAGAAAGTATACTTTTACCAGCAAAGATGTAAAAGCAGACAAAGGCCAAAGAATAAAAGGGCAATATACAAAGAGGCTCGGAATTCGTTCATACTGGAATAGAGGAAAAGCAGAGATAAAGTGTAAACAAAAATATTGCACGGAATAGTCAAGGAATTCTGAGTATTAAGCATACAATAAGTGAAGCCTAATTTGGCAATCAGGTCTCAGTTGTGAAACTGTGGTTTCATTTGATTAAACCACAAAAGCTGAACAACACGTTGTTAATGACATTTTGGGTTAGCAAAACTTTATGAAACCGGAAAATGTGTTTGGCAACCATTTCAAGGTTGGATAAACCATGTCTTCAAGCACAAAAGTTTGTCTTCCTAACCATAGCTTCACAAACTCCACTCCAAAGAAGTGTTGGTAACCACAAACTGGATGCAACCAAGGTTTGTATGCAAACTCTGGCTTGAATATAACTTGAAGTTTACCTTGGCAAACATGTTTGCCAAACTAGTGTGACAAGTTACCTGCAAATCATGGAACTCCCTTCCCGCATTAGGGTCAACTACAAATAGAGAATGCAAGTATAAATGTAAGAAATATTTGCTATCACACTTCTTAATGGCACCCATAAATTGTCCCACAACTTCAGGAGGAGGTATGATACTTGCTGTTGGATCAATAAAGACACTGCCTTTTTACTATCAAGTATCATAAGTTGAACAACCTGCAAGACATAAAAAATTGGTAAGAAATATTAAATAGTCAGATAAAATGAGAAAAACTTGGAAGTACAAAGCATAATTGTATGCAGTGATTGACTGCTACAAAATATTAAGGCTATCTTCACAAATATGCATAAAAAGCTTTCAAAAGGGGCATAGAAAAATAACTTCTTCTAGCATTAGATTGTAGTAAAATGGATCTGAAATGAGACAGAAAGAGCATTCTACAAGTATTTGCGAAGGGGGAAAAACTCCTTAGCAAAATTTCTTCTCTTTTGCTTATGTTGAGGAAATAAAATATTACTTGCCACTTAAGACATTCTCTTGTTTCACTGGATCTTTGGGAAGGAAACAGCTGAGGGCCAGTTTAATTAAATTATCTAGTATCAGTTAAAACTTGTCCATCAAAGTTGATAAATAGCAAGATAGGGAGGATACAATGATGCATCAATCACCTTGACCCCTAGATCTCATTATCAGAATCTGAAATACTCATTTTATAAATAGTAAGTCGATGTCACTTGTCTAGCAATCTATGATAAAACGATGACGGGAGGTATTTCATTTTTAGCTCGACGGTCATTTCTCGCCAAGTTAAAATTGGTAACTCACATCTAATATGTCTTAACGTTTCGAGGTTGGACCAATATTGGCAGGCGGCTCCCGTGAGATTCATTGCGACAAACTTGACTTTCCTCGGCTCCGTCGGGTCGTATCAATCGAAGTAGCGATCCATGTTTTTCAGCTAGTCCAAGTTGCGGGTCGAGCTTACCGTCAAAGGTTGGTGCGTTGTAATGCTCCTCAGGTATTGCGCATCTGAATCAGGCACAGGTTAATGTGCGGTTCCATGGGTGGTGTGTCCATAACCTTGACCTTGCGGCAGCAATGTTGCAACACGCACTTCTTCGAGCCTAGCAAACATTTCATAAGTTTCATTCTAGAACTATGTCAGGGTATCAAGGCTAGTTCTACACTCCTAGGCTACGACACCTAGTTGTTTCGCTAGTTCATTGAATTTCTTAAGGAGTTCGGACTCTACACTGTCTGACATGCTGGATTCACTAATCGATTCACTTGACTCTCCTAATCGATAGGGTAAACCTGTGCGAGTGGGCATGCACTAACAACTATATGAGATGCACTAACAACTAAATAAGATTATTTTTTTATCACAAATAAAAGACTCGATTAAACTAATCTAAAAATTTCCTAATATAGAACCACGCTCTGATACAAAAAATGATGTGAAACAATGTGTATGCAGGTAAGGATAACAGCGACAGCAATACTTCACCAAATCGACAATCGATCTAGGTAGGAAGCTCGAGAATAAAGTGAAGCTCCGGATAGTTTTTAAACAAAAGTTGCAAATGTACTAAGTTTAGACCAATGTAAATTATTCAGATAATAAATGTAATGATTTGTTCTCTTAATAAAGTTCGACTCGTAATATATAGATTTGCAGATATACTTGGCAACGGAATCACTCGCTCACTAAATCAAAAGAGAATACAGTACAATCGCAATTGATATTAATATTGATAGTAACATGCACGCAATAGCGGTTCCGAAAATACTAGGTCGAAAGAAAACTAAACCTTCGTCAGGCTGAACTGGTTCAACGTGAGGGACCTCTGGAGGCGGTGTAACAACACCAAATCTGGATGGCGGGAGTTTTCCTCCGAGAGCACGTAACTGGGATGAAGAGACGTGTCTGGATAGAAACATCGGTGCTACGAGCTAATCCCCAAATGACTCTCCACGTTCTTGGTAATCTGAGGAGTCACGCACTCAATGTATCCGGCTATGGTCTCGAACGGCTGATAATCGAACCACTGAGAGCTATAAATCAACTATGTCGGTCTCTGGATCGTACACGAACTGGACGTCTTCGGCTTCAGGATCGGTCATGCACCAAAGGGCCGCAGAATCAGAACTGGAATCGGCAATGAATGAGGCGCAGATCTGTCATCGTCAGGGCTACAACCACACAACGACTGGATGCGCAGATAACGAGAGGACGCGGGTGGCGTCGGAGCTGATCAGAAGTGGAGGAGTTTAGTGTGACTACTCGAGAGTGAAAGGGAGCAGGGACTGTTGTCAGCTTCTTTGAGGGATGCAGGTGGTTTTTTTAGAGGCTAGCGGAGGTGCTTGGAAGGATGGAGCACAAGGAGGGGAAAGGGTCAACGGGCTGTGTATGTGGAGGAGATCAGGGGAAGGGGAGGCGCTTGAAGTGGAGGAGACAGGGGC
>NC_033799.1:68185570-68222693 GCF_001876935.1 Asparagus officinalis | reverse complement strand
CCTTGATCTCAAACATTGATTTGATATTGGGAAGAGTGTTTATCTTACCTCGCTGAGATATCCACTTCTCTTCTTGTTTCTAAAGTGAAACATTAACACAAAGCCTTCTTCACGATCAATCAGGATCATTGAATCAGCGGTCCACGGATCAAAGAGTCTCTGGTACAGGCAAAGATCTCACACAAGCAGCGACTAATAAATAGTTTTTACGTGTGTTTCTAGGGAATACCCTCTCTTTTTATTTTCTTTGTAAAAGGAAGTTTTATAAAAAAAAGCTCACTCTTTTGTTTCCATTATAAACAATAAACGATTGTAATAGAAGTTGCAATGAAAATCATTCCTGACGCAAACACGCTGGTGATCATAGTGGGAGCCACCAATCTCGACATCAAGACTGAAGTGTCGCAACCGATTAAGATCTCAGTTGATTCTATGATCAAAAATGAGTTCGACCAAGCGAAGTTCGAGGAATACCTCTCGTCCTCCTCTTCAAGATCTTCCTCGCTCCGCAAGTACAGGAAGATTTCATCTTCAAATAAGGTTTTCTGGTCTTCAACTCTAATGAAGGCTTCGGGTGTTGACTCTCAACCTATTATTGCTGAGGCTTCCCCTCGTAACACTACTCCGGCCATCAACAATGTTGGAGGCTCTGCTCACAATGGTTCCTCCCCAGTTAAGGAGTCGTTAGATCAAAGTTCACTAACCCTGACGAAGAGGGATCGTCAGAGGCAATGCCGACGTCTCGCTCGTCAAATTACCAAAGCCCTAGAATCAGTCGATGGGGTTTGTTACTATGCGGATCTGGAGTCAAGGGAGCATCAACTCCAACATCAAGTTACTGACGTTTCCTCCAAACATTCAACCAATGAATGGGTCTGTGTCAAAAGGGCTCGTTCAACTCTCAAGAAATGCATCTAGAAGTGTCGTGCAAATGCCGCTCACACTCGTGCTCTTGTGCAAAAGGCACAAGAAGTAAAGAAGGATGAGGTGGCCAATGACGCGCCAAAGTCCCACAAAGTTTGTATTCAAAAGTCTAAGACTACGCGAAAATCAAGGCTGAAGACAGCAAGTGATGTCTCCTTCAACCGAGATAGCCTAAGTTGTTTCACAAACCGATACAGCCCAGGGTGTCTTGCCTAAAGTCGATATGCACTCCCCTATCTCGCCCAAAAGTGAGTCTCCATACGACCAATGAAACTTTTGGTCACTCCTAACCTCTTAAAGTTTAAGATCATAATGGTGGATCTCCTTGGTCCTCTGCAAGAAGATCGAGGCAAAGTACCAGTAAAGGAACGCTTGGGTCCAGTAAATAAAACCCAGGTAGCTCCTCAGGCTAGGGTCGTATACAGACTCCTATTAAGTCTACTATTGTGCAAAGGTATCCCACCACCTCCAAACAAATTGGGACACCTCAATGTACCTGCTTGTGCACCATGCATAATAAAGACAAAGAGGCCTCCCCTCCTGGGAGAATTCTGTGTTGAAGCCCACGAGCCCGTTAAAAATTCATGCTTGCAAAGTGGTGGTTCAAAATGAGCGACTCTTGATGTGATCTCGAATCATTTGAAGATGACGCACCAATAAATAATAGGGTGCATCGGTCATCATGCTGATGAGTTTTACTATCAGGCTGGGGGTGTGAACAAATCTCGAAAGAGAACTATTCAAAAGCCGAGCTCTCATTGTTCATGTAAGAGGCTCATTAGGGTAGTATTATAAGAATGTAGCTGCTTCAGGACCACTCCAGAAAGGATCTCTGTATTCAAAGACTTTCTAACAAAACGTCAAAGTCCAAGCCAAGACGTTTCCGCAAGAGAAGATCACCCATCCAAGATGATAAATTCCCAAAAGTTACCATCAACATAGCCGATAAAGGTAAGTCAAAATGGCATTCAAATGATTTTCATCTTGACTTTAGCCCAGGAGGAAGAGTCAATCCAAGAATATCCCAACGAATGTGTTGACTCCAATTAAGAGCCACCAAACACAGGGACTATCAAAGAATGCACGAAGGACTATCCTCAGATGATGAACTATCATACACTTGCTCTGCAATCGATTCAGATGACACGATGTCTAGCATTGGCAAGCTAGGGGGCATTCACGATCACTTCTGACTAATTATTTCATATGCTTCAAGAAGCTCTAGCCAAGAGCAAAAAGAAGACATTAGAGCTGAAATGAGGATGGAGATGGAGTTGACCATACAATAGATGAGAGAACTGCAGGCTCAACAACATCAACTACCCGAGTCTAGTCAGCGGGCTGAATCCACTCGTCACAATACCGCACTGGTTTAAGCCAATGCAAATGACAACGACACGGAGGGGGACGAGCATATCTTTGCTGACCCTCCTCCCAACAATAATAATGCTGGGGGTGGTCTAATTGATTCTTCTTAACATCGCCCAAAGAAGGATATAGGCAAGGATAAGAAGATGAAAGACCTCTAGCGTAAAGTCAATGCTTTGATATCTACTCAAAAAGTATAGAAGACCGACATTCCATGCCCATACACGAGAGAGTGGGAGTCAATTCCATACCCAGCGAAGTTCAATCTAATTAACTTCATGCTATTTGACGGGAGAGGCTCACCTACTCAGCTTTTAATATACTTTAAGTCTCTCTTGGATATGATCTCTGGACATGAACCATTAATAGTCTGGTCATTCGTGGGCACCCTTCATGGGCCGCCTTCGATTGCTACTCACGTCTCAAGCCAGGGAGCATCAACAACTAGGATGACATGAAAAGCCTATTTCTTAGCAATATCTTTGAAGATGACATTGAAGTGTTAATCGGAACTCTTCTGGTCGAAAAGCAGAAGAGCGGAGAGTCAATCGATAATTTCGTCAAGCGCTTCCAAAACAAGGCAAAGAATTGTTAAGACCCAGTTACAGAGGAGTTTATAATCCAGACTTATCATAGCAATCTTTCTTTGGATGTACTAGAAGCTATGGGAGTGGTTCCATCCAAAACTTGGAAGGAATTGAAAGTAAGCGGAGAACAAGCCGAACGCTTCCTCAAGAGAAAGAAGCTTGAGAGGGGCCAGCCAACAGTAAACGCTTCGAAAGAAAATTTTGTTCCTCATGGTAGAGGGAAGGTGCTAGTAACTAAGTAGATGCAAATCAAACGTCACTGCGACAGCAACAACAGTCCTTGAAGCAGTCATCATTTGAATAGCAGCATCAAGCGCAACAACCTCAAAGGCAACAAATAATTTTAGAACCAAGATTCCCAAAAGAATACTCTTTCAAGGAAGATGAAGTACAGTCTATCTTAAAGTACCTCTTGGACAACAACAAGATCAAGCTACCACCAATCATAGATCAAGAGGAAGCTAAAAGGACCATGAATCTGAAATATTGTGCGTATCACAAAAGGGTCCATCATCCCACCAAGGCGTATTATGTCCTTAAAGACAAAATCCAAGCCTTAGTCAGCGTCATAACTGTGAAACTAAAAGAAAAGAAAGTGGGTGAGAATGTAGTAACCATCAGTTTTGGCTCCGTCCCTCTATCGTGGTTCCAGCCAAAGCCTGTGTCGAAGGTGGAGATAAAGATGGTTAATGATGACCTACATGGGCAACACCAGAAGGGGTTTGTACCACATACGGCCTCTAATAGTGAAATTCTTTGGGTCCATCCGAATTTTCTCGAAGATTAACAATGGGTGGCATTCTCTTCCATGAAGAAGTCTAAGAGTAAGGGCAAGTCTTGTTGTCCTGCCTTAGTAATCCTGTAGAAAGATGACGAAGGTATCCCAACTCTCTCACTTTCTGAAGACGAGCATAAAGTCTTTATAGACAACAGAGAGCCAGCTTTCACCACTAATAGAGGGAACAGATATCGGTACAAATACCTAGAGGTTTCTGACTAGAATGCCAAAACTTTGGCTGAGCTGGAGGTGGTTTCAGCTCCCCCTAAACTGACTGACAAGTCCTAACACAATAAGGTTCGAAATCCAAAGTAGTCTCGTTTCAATCATCTGATTGGAAGAGACATACCGGAGAGATCAAACACTCTATACCTCTTCGATGTTATGGCTCAACTAGCCAATATCCCAATGAGAATCACTCTATATGAGTTGTTGCGTCTTTTCAAAGACACCAGAGAGGCTTCGCAAGAAGCTTTGGCTGATTCTGATATTTTTCGTACTCAGATTAAGCAAGCCCCTGAAGAGCCGGAACCATCAGTTCAACACTAAAATCTGGCGACTAAACAGTTCCCTTGCATCACCTTTACTCGGGAGGACATGCAAGTGAAGAACTCGAAGGAGACATCAAGAGCCGAAACCATCAGTTCAACACTACAATCTGACGGCTAAATAGTTCCCTTGCATCACCTTTACTCGGGAGGACATGTAAGTGAAGAAGTCAGAGCATGACAGGCCACTGTATTTCACTGAAGACATCGTCTTAAGCATTGTCAAGTGGATCCAAGTCGATTAGGGTTCCTCGGTCAGCGTCATGTCACTCCGATTGATATATCATCTCAGAATTCTTGCGAGCAAGTTGGCATCCACAGGCACTGTTATCTACAGATTTAACACTAGTGGATCCAAGCCACTAGGTAAAATCCGAGTGAAGTGCCAGCTTGGAGATTTGAAGTCTGAAGTCACGTGTTACATGGTTGATGTAGAGAACTCCTATAACTTACTATTGGGTCAACCCTGGATCCATAGTAATATTACAGTACCTTCTACACTCCATCAGTGTCTGAAATATATGGATATAAATAATGAGGTCAAGATGGTGGTCATTGATCAACAACTATTTAAGAGGTTGGAAAATTATTTTACTGCCTCCCTTCTATATAGTGCTGAATCCAATACTAAACTATCAGCCAAGGGCACGGACAGCAGTGAAGAAGCTAATACTGAAGCCGAGCTCGATTACAATGAAGGTCTTGTATTAAACGACATTGAACCCTTTGTAATAGAATTTGACGGTGGAGAATCGTTGGACAGAAATTATAACTGGCAACATGCCGATTATGTAATAAATGACGATTTAGAGTACTCGGCTTGTCTTGATTATGTAATGCAGGGGCTGTATAATAACCCTAATATACATATGTTGCTTCTATCTTCTTGCATGACAAAGAAGCGTGTCCAAGACATCTTCGGAATAACTCTTGTCCTTCTTACCAAGGCTGGGGGTGGAAAAGAGATAGTCTTCTATAAAGGAGAGTTGTGTCCACCATGAAATCCTTTCTTGAAGAATGACAGTGATGATGAAAAACGTGGTCACCATTTATTCAGATATAGTCCACAAGCATAGGATTACATGAAGAAATGGGAATACAACTTCATGCTCGAGGAAGGTCTTTGCCTTGGTCAAGGTCCTCGAGTTCCACCTAGGTCTTCCTATGTACCAAAAAGGAAGCCTGACGATTATTACGGACATAGAAGATGTCTAGGCTATATTTCTTCGTCCTCTAACGAATGTTGTTGGCAGGTTGAAGCCTGACTGTCCAATCCGAACAGGGATGGACATTCGTTGGATTCTTCAGAATAGGATTCTGATGTTAACCTTAGGGAGATGTTCAAAGGCTTAATGTCAAACATGGCTACTGTCGATCCCACTAGGCAGAATGAAGCCTGACGATTATTACGGACATAGAAGATGTCTAGGCTATATTTCTTCGTCCTCTAACGAATGTTGTTGGCAGGTTAAAAATCAATTGTCCAATCCGAACAGGGATGGACATTCGTTGGATTCTTCAGAATAGGATTCTGATGTTAACCTTAGGGAGATGTTCAAAGGCTTAATGTCAAACATGGCTACTGTCGATCCTACCATAACGGAAGAACACGATCAATTGCCAACCTAGGAAGATCCTTTGATCCATCACATGAACATCCAGTATAGTTATAGATTCGAGCAAAGAGAACCACCTACTAAGGATAAGGTGGCTCAAATCAACATGGGCGATGAAGCAAATCCAAAGCCCATATTCATCAGTGAAAGCCTCCCACCAGAAGAAAAGAAGAGGTTGATCGCCCTAATCAGGGAGTACATCGATGTTTTTGCATGAAACTATGAAGACATGCCACGACTCGACCCAAATGTGGTAATGCACAACCTTAACATCAAACTGGATGTCCTGTCATGCAACAATAAAGATAGTTTCACCCATAGATTTTGGAGGCGATCGAAGATGAAGTCAATAAGCTAATCGACTCAGGCTTCATCAGGGAGGAGCAACATCCATATTGGGTGGTGAATATTGTTTCGGTCCTTAAAAAGAATGGGAAAATCAGAATCTGCATCGATTTTAGAGATCTGAATATCGTTTTCCCAAAAGACGACTTCCCTCTTCCTATTACGAACGTTATCATCGACAACACGTATGGGTTTGAGAGAATGTCCTTCATGGATGGATTCTTAGGGTACAACCAAATTAAGATTTATCCGAACAATGAGAAACACACCTCGTTTAGCATGCCACTCGGCATCTTCTTCTACACAGTCATGCACTTCGGCCTAAAGAATGCGGATGCTACATACTACCAAGCCATGACGAAGATTTTCCATGAGCATCTCTGAAAAATCGTCGAGTTCTACGTTGATGACTTGGTCGTGAAAAGCCACAGCAAGAATGACCACATTAAAGATTTGAAAATGATGTTTGATCTCATGCGAAATCACCAATTGAAGATGAACCCTACCAAGTCTTTCCCGAGAATGTCCAGTGGTAAGTTCCTCAGATTTGTCGTCACCATAAAAGATATCCATATTGATCCTGAAAAGTGAAAGCGATCAATGAATTGTAGCCTCTAAGAAATCTCACAGAACTCAGAGGGTTGCAAGGATGGTTAGCCTACATCTGCTGATTCATCTCAAATCTCTCCGGAAAGTATTAACCATTTTCCAAGCTCACTAAGAAAGGCGTGTCATTCATTTGGGACAAAGCCTGCCAAAAAACATTCGAGGATATCAAAGAATATTTGTCGAATCCTCCTGCTCTCATCACACCGAAGTCTAGGAGACCATTTTTGATCTACGATAAGGTGACGAATCACTCGTTGAGTGCTTTGCTCACACAAGATGATGACAACAATCACGAGCAGGCGGTATACTATTTGAGCCGAACTTTGGTAGGCACCAAATCTCGATATCCGATGTTTTAAAAGGATTGTCTTGCCCTGGTATTCGTAATCCAGAAGATGCGACACTACTTGGTTGGGCAGATAATTTATGTCATTTCTAGCGTCAACCCAATCTGAGTATTCATGACGCAATCAGCTACATTGAACTGGCGGCTAGCGAGATGGGCATTACTTTTGTCACAATACGACCTCCACTTCAAACAACAAAAGTCGGTAAAAGGATGGACTACTTGTGATCTTCTAGCAATTAATCTTACAAGGGATGAAGCCGAGTTATATGAAGATTTGCCAGATGAAACTCACAAAGTCAACACAACCACTCATCAGCAGGTGTGACGATTATACTTTGATGGTGCTTCCCGAGCAACCAACATGGCAAGCTCTCCTGGATGTTCAAAAATCTCTTCGGGAGTTGAAGTTATCCTAGTTTCCCCGGAGAAGCATGTGATACCTCGAGCCTATTCTCTTATTGAGCTATGCTCCAACAACGTGGCTGAATATAATGCACTACTCATTGGACTCAGTTTTTCCAAAGAGCTGGAGGTGGAGTACCTTGAAGCTTTTGGCGGTTCTTAATTGATAGTTAACCAAGTTCGAGAGGAGTACGAAGTCAGGAACCAAGACTTGGTCCCGTACCACCAAGCAGATGTTGAGCTTGCAGACTCATTCGAAGAATTATTCATCGAGTATATCTCGTGCCTCCAGAATGATTACGCAGATGCACTGGCGGCCTTAGCAGTCTCCTTGGCTCAGTCTACCGAGACATAACAGTTAGTTATAGTAAGAACTCACAAACTCTTTATACCTGACTTTGCTCTAGACATCAAAGAGGTGCATGTAACCATAATCGAACTCAAATCTTGAGACTAACATTTCCCTATCATTGATTATGTTTTGCATGGTATATTACTGGAAGACATAAAAAAAAAGGATTTCTTCCCATTCTACTACAATGCAGCAACTCAAACGCTCTATCGCCATGCATATGATGGATTGCTACTCCGCTGTCTTTCAACCAAAGAGGCAGAAGAGGCCCTCAAAGAAGTGCATGACGGACCCTATAGTACACACCAGCCTAGTCCCAAGTTATATGATCGCCTTAGAAGAATGGGTTATTATTGGTTGACCATGGTCAAGGACGTGGTCGCATATGCTCGATGGTGCCACGCATATCAAATACATGCTAATTACATGCATCAACATCTAGAGCACTTGCACAGTTTGGCCACATCATGGTCATTCAAAACCCGTGGAATGGACATCGTGGGTCATATTTTCCATCCATTAGCTAAAGGTGACCGCTTTATCTTAGCAATCACCGATTACTTCTCCAAGTGTACTGAAGCAATTCCACTCAAAGAGGTAAAAATAAGCGATGTTATTAAATTAATCAAACACCATATTATTTACTGATATGGTATTCCAAGGCAAATCGTGCATAACAACGCCCCTCAGTTTGTCAGCAACTCCTCCATCAAATTCTATAGAAAGTTTAGAATTCAAAACGTCTCATCAACATCCTACAATCCCATTGCAATTGGTTTAGCAGAATCCTTCAACAAGGCCATTATCAAAATCTTGTCAAAGTTCATAATAACCAACAAGCGAGATTAGGATGATAAACTGGGGGAAGCTCTCTAGGCTTATCGCACCACAGTCCGCAAACCGACCGGAGAAACTCTATATTCCTTGGTGTATGGATGTGAAGCCGTCCTTCCCTTTGAGATCCAAATTCCATCTCTTCGTGTTGCTCTCTCAATAGGGATGATGAAGAAAAAACAACATCAGAAATGTCTCGAAGAACTTGAGATGTTAGATGAGAAACTCTTGGAAGCTCAACAACAAATTGAGTTATACCAAGCTAGAATCTCCAGGGCCTTCGACAAA
The DNA here is from genome assembly GCF_001876935.1 of Asparagus officinalis. Lineage (NCBI taxonomy): Eukaryota > Viridiplantae > Streptophyta > Magnoliopsida > Asparagales > Asparagaceae > Asparagus > Asparagus officinalis. The sequence goes on along the minus strand of NC_033799.1, from coordinate 68,213,693 downwards.
AAGGTCTGACAGCGGGTCTTTAAGGATGTAGTTTTGGTGATTGCCGTTCTACGACCAATGATACTCAATTCCAAGAAGAAAGACAAGTTTCAGTCCAAATGAGAAGGACTGTTTGTAGTAGAAACAGTCTACTCAAACAGTGCATATTGCTTGATCATCCAAGACGGTGATAAAATCATGATGCCAATCAATGGGAAGTTTCTGAAGAAGGACTATCCTTAGTGCATTCAGGATAACCTGTTGGAAGCATACAATTGGAGATTTTGTGCATATTGATGGCACTGATACCCACCAATGGGAAGTTCCTGGAGCATACTACACATGGTATTTTTAAGGATAACCCGAGATTAACTGATTATTCAAGATGAAAATCAACCATCTGAATAATTCGCTCTTAATCATTAAAAATGATTAAGACACTCCCACTGTTGTTATTTAATCATTACCAAGATGATTAAAACTCTCCCACTATGAAGATGAAGCACATCCCATCGCTTCAATTCAATTGGAACAAATTTCTTGAAGTCTTCCGGGTCATCGATATTTGCTTGATAACCAAGTATCTCTTGTGAAGCAAAAGATAACAAAAAATATCATCTTTCCTTCAGCCCTGATCCGTGGTTGTTTCCAACAGTGAAGATCAAACCTCCCACTATGACTCTTGTAGCACTCTTTCATTGAGACGAGATTCAATGACTCCAATCTTCTCTCAACTCCTACTGCATAATTGTTAAGTGTTCAATAATTCAAATTGATCAAATCAATTAACAATGGGTCCACCAAACTCAAAAATATTTTACCATAAAGAAAGCGAGAGATAAGAAAACACCTTCTTTCCTTCTTTTATGGTTAAGCTCACACATCCTCCTATAGTGTTCAGACATTTCATACTCCTACTGTTGAAATCCTGACATAGTACTTAAAATTTCACTTTGCCGATCCACGGCAATTATCAAGCTCCCACTTTGTGTTAAGTTTTTATAGGAAAATATCGTCGAGGACTTAACGCCAAAACTCCCAAAGTGATTTGTACAAATAAGCACTCTCCCACTGTTATTTGTACTACAACACTCCCATTTGGTCAAACCTTTAGACAGTCAGGGCCAAAGCCAAAATCTCCTCTCGATTCCTTTCATGAACAAGGGGTCCACTCAAATTGAGTGATCAAATCTTTAAATAGTTTGGGTCGTCCTAAACTCCTACTTAGTCAAACCTTCAAAAAGTTAGGGCCAAAGCCAAAATTCCCTCTCGATTCCTTCCATGAACGAGAGGTCCACTTTCAAATTAGGTAATCAAACCTTCCAACAGTATAAGGTTATCCAGATCTTTTCTAAGCCAACGCCATGCGATGTAACTCAAACATGATTCTCGGAGTGGAGATCCCACTCTGAGTTTCTTTTGAAGTGAAAGATAAGAAAATACCTTATTTCCCTTTAATGCAAAAATTCATACCTTTCACGTATGGAGGATTTTATCTCGATCCCTTATTAGAGATAAGTTTGCATCTAACACATACTCTATGGTGGCCATTCTCGTAAAAATAACAAAGCCTACGTATTCAATATCGTAGAACCAAAATCCATGCCTTTCATGGATGAGGGAATTTATCTTGATCCCTTATTAGAGATAAGTCTACATCTAACACATGTTGTCGGGTGGTCCGTTCCCGTAAAAATGACAAAGCCTACGTATTCAATATCATAGCATCAAAATCCATGTCTTTCACATATAGAGGACTTTATCTCGATCCCTTATTAGAGATAAGTCTGCATCTAACACATGCTACTGGGTTGTTCATTCCCGTGAAAGTGACAAAGTCTACGTATTCAATATTATAGCCAGTGATCGTTATTAAATTAATGACCTCTGAATCCATACCTTTCACGCATGGGGGACTTTAACTCGATCCCTTATTAGAGATAAGTTTGCATCTAACACATGTTGTCGGGTTGTTCATTCCCATGAAAATGACAACGTCTGCATATTCAATATCGTAGCCAGTGATCATTATTAAATTAATGACCTCTGAATCCATGCCTTTCACACATGGGGAACTTTATCTCAATCCCTTAATAGAGATAAGTCTACATCTAATACATGATACCGGGTTTTTCATTCCTGTAAAAATGACAAAGTCTACATCTTTAATATCATAGCCAGTGATCGTTATTAAATAAATGACCTCTGAATCCATGTCTTTCACGCATGAGGGACTTTATCTTGAATCCATGTCTCTCCTCGCAAGTGTAGGAAGATTTTAGCTTCGAAGAAGGTTTTACAGTCTTCAGCTCTGATGAAGACTATGGGTGACGACTCTCGCCCAACTGTTGTTGAGGTTTCCCCTCGCAGTACTACTCTCGCAACCAATAAAGCCAGAGGCTCTGCTCACAACGACTCCTCCCCAGTTAAGGAGTCATTCTACAATAATGTAAGTTCGCCAACTCTAACAAAGAGGGCTCGTCAGAGATAACGTTAACGCTTGGATCGTCAGCTTGGCAAGGCTTTGGAATAGGTTGATGGAGTTCGCTACTACGCAGATTTAGAGTCAAGGAAGTGTCGAGTACTTCAGCCATCGCAAAGGCAAGTTGTTGTCACATCCTCTAAGCCATCGATAGAGAAATGAGTACTCATCAAGAGGACTCGTTTGACGAAGGAGCACATCCAAAAGCATCGCACACGTGCTACACACGCTCGTGCTCTTGTGCGAAAGGCACAAAAAATGAAGAAGAAAGAGGTTGCCAAAGAACCACCAAAATTCCACAAAGTTAGGGTTTTGAAGGCTGAACTTGCACAAACTAGAAATCAGAACACAGTAGAAAATGCCTCCTTTGGTCGAGACAGGGGAGCCTTACTCGCCTAAAGGAGGTCTCCTGCGATCACCTTTTTACCACCTTTAGCATTTGTTCCAGGTCCATCCTCTGCAACCACTTCTGCCACACCATCAGTTCTGACCTCTCAAACTTTAAGATTACTATGGACGATCGCCTTCATCCTCTGTGTGAAGATCTAGGAAAAGCACCGGTGAAAGAGCGCTTGGGTCCGGCCGTTAAAACCCAAGATGCTCTACAGAGATGCGGTGTGAACAAAAATCGAAAGAGAGCTATTTAAGAAATGGGCTCTCATTGTTCGTGTAAGAGGTTCATTAGAGCAGTACTTTCAGAATGTAACTACTCCAAGTGAAAAACTATCCCAGAAAGAGTCTCAGTGTTCTAGAGACTTTCCACATCATCAATTAAAGTGTCAAAGCCAAAACCAAGATGCTTCTGAAGGAGAAGATCTGTTGTTCAAGACAATGAGTTTCCTAAGGTCATAATCAACATAGCCAGCAAAGGAAAGGGAAAGTCTAGGTGACATTCAAATGACTCCGATCCTGACTTTACCCTAGAGGGAAGAGTCGATCCAAGAATCTCTCAAAGAATATCTTAGCTCAAACTAAGAGCTACCCAGTGAAGAGACTATAGGAGAATGCATGAAGGAACATCTTCAGAGGATGAACTTTCAGACACTTGCTCCGCAATTACTTCTGATGATACAATGTTGAGCATAGGGCAAGCTAGAGAAGTGTTCACCATCACTCCTGATGTTATGGCCAAAATACTTCAAGAAGCTCTAGCTAAGCAACATGAAAAGATTAGAGCCGAGATGAAGATGGAGATGGAGTTGACCATGTAGGAAATGAGAGGATTACATGCTCAACAACCGCAACCTTCAAATGTTGACAAAACTATTAATGCCGATACTCCTCCCAATGATAATAACACTAGGGGTGGTCCAATCAATCCTCCTTAACATCCCCCATGGAAAGAAGAGGGTAAAGGCAAGAAGATGATGAGAGAACTCGAGAGCAAGGTCAACGTCTTGATGTCCACTCAGGAGGTCAAGAAGACTAGCATCCTGTACCCTTACCGAAAGGAATGGGAGTCAATTCCATACTCGGCGAAGTTTAATCTAATTAATTTCACACCATTTGACGGGAGAGGCTCGCCAACCTAACACCTGATCTACTTCATATCTCATTTGGATATGATCAATGGGAATGAACCCTTGATAGTCTGGTCATTCGTAGGCACCCTTCGCGTTGTCGCCTTCGATTGGTACTGACATCTCAAGCCAGGGAGCATCAACAACTGGGACAATATGGAAAATATATTCCTCAGCAACTTTTTTGATGATGAAACTGAAGTATCAACAAGAACTCTACTGGACGAGAAGCAGAAAGACTGAGAATCAGTCGACAACTTCATCAAACGCTTTCGGAACATAGCTATAAATTGTAGGGATTCAGTGATGGAGGAGTTCATACTACAGACCTGTCACAACAATCTTTCTCTTGACATGTTAGAGGCCATGGGGGTAGTTGTAAAACCCTAAAATTTTGAATACTTTATAATAAATAATAATAAATATGTTACATTATGAAAAAGATGGTATTTATTAATGTTTGAGTATGCTAGGAATTGATTTGAGATTAATTTAATGTATATATGTGAATATAGAAGTGATATCATCCACACGTGCACGGGCCTAAATTTGGAAAAAACGACCAGTTAAAAATATGCAATTTACATACTAAGAAAGTTGGAATCTGGAAAACCTTAAAAGAGCAAAGTTATAGGTATCTTTAGCCAGACTAGGTTTCCTGGTTCGGGTCAAACATGTTTGTTTCGGGTTTGTCTCTATAAATACATGTGTTTTTCGTAAAAATTCCTCTCATTTATCATATCTATGAACCCTATCAGCCACCCTCTCCCTTTAAAAATCCTAGATTTTTTTATGAATTTTTGAGAGCTTTGTGAAGCACAATACCGACATGATGGCGAGATCTTTGACGTGTGACAAGGGAGAACGGGTTGTTTGTGCTCGTCGATTGTTTGTTGTTTATTTCAGAGGCTTAGATAATGTTTGAGGCAAGATTATCTTCATCCAAACCCATCCCTATAGTTAAATAACTAGTTTAGATATTTAATATGTGTTTTCATGTTTGAATCTTAACTTGTGACGTTAAAAATCAGATTATTTTATTTTGTTTATGTTGAAACTTAAACAAATGCTAGATTAGTAATATTTTCTTGCTATTTATGATAGTATCATGATTATGATCATTAGGGTTATTCATAATTTTGTTTATATTTGAGAAATTTAAGAGATGTACTTAATATATATTTTTCTGTCGAAAATTATAGCACTTGTATAATATTTACCTAAGATTTTGAGATAGAAAATAATCTCCAAATTTAAGGAAACTAGTTCCAAATGAAAGTTATATGTATCTAATTTCTAAAACAAAAATCTATTCTTAAAAATAGTTTGTATAAAGAAAGATATGTTTTTTTACTAACAACTTGTCCTGCAGAAAAACTGTTACACATATATAATATTTAACTAGAGCTTTGGGATAATAAACGAACTCTAAACTGAACCAAACTTATGCCAATTGAAAGTTGTGTGAATCTAGTTTTCAAAACAGAAAATATTTTCTAAAAATAGTTTTCCTAGAGAAAGATATGCTCATTTTACTAACAAAAGTCCTGACTATTTTTCCTGCTCATTTTGTGGAGCTGCGTTGCGCCATTTTGAGATGCGTTCGTGGAGTTTTGAACCACTTGATATTACACGTATAATCATGAATATGTTGTGTTATGCATTTTAGAATCCCAAAGGGATTATGATGAGTTTTGATTTGATCATATTAGAAATTAGATATCGTTCATACACATGTTAGATGTCGCTGATGAGCACAGCTCGGTACTATATGGGATAGTACATCTACAAACCAGATATACACAGTTTATACATGAGGTGAATATCGTTGATGAGCTTAGCTTAGTACTATATGCGATAGTATGTCGATATGCCAGATTTATACAGTTTATACATACGTCAGATATCATTGATGAGCTCATCTCAGTACTATATGAGATAGTACGTCAATATACCAGATTTATACAGTTTATACATATGTCAGATATCGTTAATGGGCTCAGTTCAGTACTATATAAGATAGTATGTTGATATTCCAAATTTATACAGTTTATACATTTGTCAGATATCGTTAATGGGCTCAGCTCAGTACTATATGAGATAGTACGTTAATATGCCAGATTTATACAATTTATACATATGTCGGATATCGTTAATGGGCTTAGCTCAGTACTATATGAGACAGTGCATTGATATACCAGATTTATATCGTTTATACATATGTCGGATATCATTAATGGGATTAGCTCAGTACTATATGAGATAGTGCGTTGATATACCAGATTAATACAATTTATGTTAGACCCTAGAGGGAGGTGATTAGGGTCTTATGCTAATCTAATTCGATTAAATGCCAATTAAAACTAATTAACAAGTTATCCTAGCAAGTATGAAATGCAACAAGATATGTAAGCTAGGATAAACAATATGAACAATGAGATATATCCTATATGATGAATATATATATGCAATGATATATAAACTAACAATATGCTAGGATATATAAACTAACACAAGGGGTAAACAATCTAAACAAGATAGTGGATAAAATGAATGAGCAATGCACAATTGGCGATATAAAATAAATACAAAAACAAATACGCCAAAGACAAACTCAAACAAGCAATATGATCACAGAGTTCGGACCTTCCGTCCTACGTCTCTGCTCCCCACTCCCGGGGAGAAATTCACTATCAACCGGGTTTTTTACGTTCACCCGAATAATGTTTACACCTCACACTCGGTTTTCTAGCTAACCGAAAACTTTACAATCAACACACTATTGTAATCCCACTCTACACCCACTAAGTGTTGGACCTAGCCGTGTCTCCCTCAAGTGCTCGGTCATAACCTCTCCCTAGGCACGTCAACCGACGTCACTCCTCTTGGGACGATCCCCGACTCTCACCACACACTCCTTACTCGGTGTACAAGTGTATTACAAAATGAATCTCACAATAAGCACAATTTAACAAATGATTGTTCTCTCTAACAAGGTGAGAACTCAATTAGGCTCAACACAATGTCACACTATCCCATAACCTAATTATATAATGTATGCAAATACAATAAGCTCAATGGTTGTGTGTGTAACAATGAGATAATATAATCAAATCTAAACTTAATATAAAAAAACTAGCTTTAAAGAATGATAATCAAATAACTAAGCAAATGTAAAGCTAGATAGAGTTTAGAAAACTTCTCCAATAGATGACAAGATGGAGAGATGGAGATTGAAGCCCAAACAAGAAGATGATCTCCTCCACTTGTGAAAACTTCTTCATAAACCAAAACAAACACTAACACACTTAAACCCTTGTTTAAAACTCTTTAAACTTGTTTAAAATATTTCTTAAGTTTCCTTAGAAGTATGAGGGCATGGAGTATATATAGGCTCATGAAACAAGCCCAAAAACCCAAGAAAACCAAGCAAAAAGACAAAATAACAGATATATATAAATCTGAAAAATATAGCCGTTAGCTACAGTAACCAGCCTCCAGAGACATTTCTGGTCGACCGGTCCGGTCGACCGGAGTACTGTAGCAGTGCGCAGATATTTTGTAAAATCAATTTAAAATAGTAAATTAACTCCAAAAATTATGAAATTTTGTAGGAATGTGCTAAACATGAAGAATAACATGTCAGAGAAAGAATTTCTGAAAAATCATTTCCCGGTTGATAGAAATAAATATTTGAACACAAATTTACAGTTTCTAAAAAACTGTTAACATATACAATTTTGTAAAATCAATTAGGCACAGTAAATAAACTCCAAAAATAGTAAAATTTTGAGGAAAGTTTCCTAACATGTAGATAAACATGTCAAAGAAAGAATTTCTTGAATATCACTTCCCATTTATGAAAACTCATCTGTTTTGTAAAATATGCACGAACATGCACGAATGAAAAACATGATTTTGTAAATTCCATTAAACATAACAAATCAATTCCAAACTTGATGAAACTTTGCGAAATGTTTGTAAACATAAAAAAAAACATGTTAAAAAAAGAATTTCTCAATTTTCATTTATAATTTGTGAAAAACCACTGTATTCTGCAAAAGCACTAAAAGACGTATATATGAAAAACATGTGATTGTTATTTTTGACTCAAAACAAGTTTTGAAAACTTATGGAATATTTATATGGACATAATAAAAGTTGTTTATGATGTAAATATAGTCCAAAACTTATTTTGCATAAAAACACTTATAGTTACGAAAATCACAAATATATATGTGTGTGTATGTTTGAGCTTATAGAATTAACACACATAATATAAACATATACTAAATATACCCAAGCTTGATGAAGGTCTTCAATGAGCATGACTTGGTAAACTTTGTGGAAGAAGCTTGTAATTGGATCTTTAACTTGAATTAACGTTGCTTCACTCCATAAATCCGCCAACCTCCATTTGATATGATCGTTAAGGCTCGATTCCATCCATCCTCCAATAACGTTGTTTGTCTACAATAAATACGAAAACACAAATACTAGACAAATAACATTAGTGGTAAATTGTTTGTTAAACATCATCAAAACAAGAAGGCCAACAATTTATACATGTGATGGATATCGTTGATGAGCTCAGCTTAGTACTATATGGAGTAGTATGTCGATATTCCATTTATACAGGTCATTGAGTCGGGTTTAGATGCTTTGTCTAGTAGTCCGTTTCGCACGAGGGTGCGATGAGGCTTGTGAGCCGTCTTCTAGGATACCTATATGGTAGGTCGTCCGACACTCGTATTACGCACTGAGATCACAATGACTAATGAGTCATGTACATTATTGTAGGATACCTATAGGGTAGTCTATGTTGCATGATAATGCGATAAAATCAAAATCTTGCAAAGAGTTAAAATGAAACGATTATTTGATAGTCTGAGTTTTAGTGGATACCAAAAGAGTTTATGTAAATTTTACTCACATACATGAAGATAATGAGAACACATATAAATATGTCAATATGAAAATAGTGTCTCATTAACACAAAAAAAATATAAAAACCATATAAAAAAATTTATTTATGAAATCAAAAGAAGAGGAACATGAGAATCATGCAAAAAGTTTTCAAATGAAAACAATTCAACCAAAAAAATCATAAATCATATGAAATCAAAAGAAGAGGAACATGAGAATCATGCAAAAAGTTTTCAAATGAAAACAATTCAACCAAAAGAAATCATAAATCAAAGTTTATATTCAAAAACAATGTTTGATCAATAAAGAAAAATTTTCTTTACATAACTTGATCAAACCACTCATAGAATACATTATAAAGCACGAATGTAACTCATGAACTATGGATTTGAAAAACTAAAAATCATCTTTGATTTTCAAAAATCAAGAGAGACAACTATATCTAGCTCTTGAGCTAGTATTAACCCATATAAACATTTTTGCACCCGGTAAACATAATTTAGGAATAAACACCCAATAAACCCGGAGGGTTATATAAACACAAACCTCTCATCAAAATCAAGACTAAAAATTATGAAAACAAAAGATTTGATAAAAAATTGTTTTCATAACAAAAAGATTTTAAAACAATTTACAAAACCAAGAAAAAGAAAACTAAGAGCACTAAAGTTCTTGGTTTAAAAATTAAATTTGTTTTGGTACCCAAGAACTATTGGTACCAAAAGATTTAGGGACATGACCCCTATCATTCAAGCTCAAAGCCCTAGGGTTATGAACCCTCTTGGGCATATATGGTGCACTAACACGGTCAAAGCAATATTTACTCAAATGACCCTTCCGATTGCAATTTGTGCAATGAAAGAGATCCATTTGTTTTTGTGGACCTTTAGCTCGTGCACGGGAATCATTTGCAAATAAAGATTTTCTTTTAAAATTAATTTTGCAAGTGAGAAACATTTTTAAACAATGGTCTATTTGGAACATATTGCAATTTAGAAGCTTTTTGTATATCAAAACAAAATTTAGCAAGATGTCCAAACCTACCACAAACATGACATTTAAAAACATGTGGTCTATGAAAAACATTTGGCAATCTAGAATTCTTTTTCATGTCAAAGCAAAACTTTGCCAAATGGCCAAACCGACCACATAGATCACATTTATACACATTAGCATGCTTATGATGAGAAATAGATGCATGTGCATGTGTGTGTACATGTGATGAAGAAACTTGATGAGATGCACAAGAAGGATTAATATTCTTATGTTTTTGTGCATCATAGCAAAATTTAGCTAAATGGCCTTTACGACCACAAATGGAGCACTTGTAAACTTTGCTATACAAGTGTGCATAGTGTATGGGTGATTTACTAGATTTAGCACACTTGTCCATAAGTTTCTTATGGTTATCAATGCATATTTTCAAAGTTGAATCTAAAGATGAAATACTATTTTTCATAAGATTCAAATCTTCATTTTTAGGCACATATGCATTTTTAGAAGTAGAACATAAATAATTATTTATAAAAGAAGCAGTATTATTTTGTATGTTCTTTACTTCTAACATGGCATTATCTCTTTCATGAGTTAAACTAGCAACGTTTGAAGTTAAAGAAACATGATCCAATTTTAATTTTTCATTGTTTTCTTTAAGGATCACATTTTCATTAGAAATAGTTTCAAACTTAGATGCTAACAACTCATGATCGGATTTCAAAATTTCATGCTTGCTTTGTAAATTAATGAAATCATTTTGCAATTTGTTAAAGGCATGTAATAATTTTTCACTAGCACAAGCAAGTTCATCATTAGGTAAATCATTTATGGTTTCGAACTCGCAAACCTCACTAGGGCTATCGCCTAGTGCACGTGTGCATGACGCTCCACATGAACTTGAAGCCGGATCCGCCAAAACTTGTTGGATCGCCTCCAAGTCCCCTTGATGCTTCAATTAATTTCCATAAGGTGTAAGCACTATCAACATGAACAAACTTGTTAGACATAGATGAGTTAAAAGCATTTAACAAATATTCTAACAAAATGTTGTTCATAGTAAACATGCGATGATCATTTTTATTCCACTTGGATTTCTCCAAAATGGGCACAATATAAGCATCATCTATAATTTCCCATAAATCAAAATGTTTAGATCTAACAAATAGTTTAAATCTAACACACCATTGGGCATAGGGGAAATTGTCTAATCTAGGAGCAACACTAGAATCATAGCCTAAACAAGATGCATCATTCATATTCATAATTTGTAAAAATATGCAAGCAAGATGCAAATGCAATCAAAACAAGATTAGCACAAAAAGATAACTTGGATCTTTAACTCAAGGCGATTAGACCTTAAATCAAAGAGCACCAAGCTCTGATACCAATTGTTAGACCCTAGAGGGGGGGTGATTAGGGTCTTATGCTAATCTAATCCGATTAAATGCCAATTAAAAATAATTAACAACTATATTCTTGCAAGATAGGTATACAATCTATTATGGGCAAGAATATGCAATATACACAAAGTGATATATCCTATATGATGAAATATATATGAGTATATGAGCAAGGATATATAAACTCAAGGGTAAACAATCTAAACTAGATAGTGGGCAATATAGATAATGAGCTAATGACAATGGCGATATAAGATATGAACATAAATATGAATGAACGCCAAAGCACACTCAAACAAGCAATATGATCACGGAGTTCGGACCTTCCGTCCTACGTCTCCGCTCCCCACTCCCGGGGAGAAATCCACTATCAACCGGGTTTTCTACGTTCACCCGAATAACGTTTACACCTCACAGTATCGGTTTTCAACGCTCACCGATCAACGTCACTCCTCACACTCGGTTTCTAGCTCACCGAAAACCTCACTACACACTCGGTTTCTAGCTCACCGAAAACCTTACAACACTCACAATGTAACAAATATAAATTTGTTCTCTACAATAGATGAGAACACAATGAAAGCACAACTCAAAGTTACAATCTCTCACCACCCAACTATACTATGTATGTAAATACTAAAAGCTCAATGTGGGTGTGTGTAACAATGAGTAAAATGAAATCTAACTCAAATAGCAAACTAGCAATAATTAATATATGATAAATCAATAATGAAATTGCTAGGGAAAAGAGTTAGAAAACTTCTCTATAAACACAAAGAGAGGATGATGAAATGTTGAAGATGAACTCTTCAATAGCTGATTGTAAACTCCTCTTTGTAACAGCAAACCAAAACAAACTTAAACCAAACAAAAACAAGCTTAAACCCTTGTTTAAAACCTTGTTTAAAAACTTCTTGGATGCTAGAAAACTGAGATCAAAGAGGGTATTTATATCCTCCAAAACCTCAGCTAAAAATCCCAAGTCAAAAGACCAAAAAACCATCTTCAACATATATATATATATATATATATATATATATATGACCGAGATACCTTACTATTGTGAGTACATGAAATTATGTGTTAATGTCCATTATGTGTTTTATTTTATAGTGATGTTTCTTTCCATAGTTCGGTATTGATATTTAGGTATCTACAGTCTGAGACTTATGGTTTATACATGAGGGTTTCCTTATTTATATTATTTCGCTCGACATACTACGTCTCGTCTTGTAGATTTCTAAGTATTAATATCATTAAATAAGGGGAAATGATGTAGGTAGACTATGCTTAATAGATTGAGCATCCACTACATCTAGCAACCCTTTCACTAGGGGGCGGATGGAGGTAATATTACTTTTAGCGCTCTGCCACTCTTGTTATTGTTCTTTTTCTTTAAATTACTTTTTAGGTAGTTCGAAGTTTTGGAGAGCTGCAAGGTAACAGAGTTCTGGCATAGTCGTTGTCGTGTATTTTTACTTGTAGAGACTCCACTATAGTTTGAGTTTTATCTAGATATTAGAGTTTTATTTTCATATTGTAAAGATAGTATGCCTTAGTACGATTTTTTTTAGTTACTTCATGTTGAGAAATTTTCATTATTCAGATATTGAATATATTATAGTTGAGGCATAATTCTTTTTATTTATGAGATATCTCTTCTATATCATGTCTATTACATTTATTCCCTTTATTTTGCCATTTATGAGATATCTCTTCTATATCATGTCTATTACATTTATTCCCTTTATTTTGCCTGTTTTGTACCTGCACTTCTATTTGGTTCCACTAGAGGATATTGTTGTGATTGGTGAAATGTGTTTATACACAATGTGGGTGCATGACAGGTTTGACATCTCTGGTTTCACCTTGGACTGTAGCCTTGTGTGAACCCAGGAGCGTCACAGTTGGTATCGACGCTCTAGTTCCAACATCCTAGGATCATTCATGTGTCGAGTCGTGGAGCTAGGATAGAGTTTTCTAGGAATCATGTATAGAGTCCGCTAGGAATTCCTAGAACAAGTGAGGATGTTATATACGTTTATGCAAAAATTTACAAATTTTTTTGTGATAACTACCTTACTTTGAATGAAAAGTAATTGCATAAATAATAAGTGATATGATTTTTTTCCTATTGGTATATGTTATGTTATTTATGTTTGGGATCTCACTTGTTGTGTCAAATAAGCTCTCTGTTTGTGGAAAATTTGCAATAAGAAAATTAATGAAAGAATTGTGTTTGATTTTATTCTCTCTAACTGCTTAGAAAAAGAATGTTTACAAATCTCTCAACTCTCGATTACAATTGGATTTCCTGATTACAAAAGAAAAGAGAATGATCTGGATTCTTCCCTTTGTTTAATTCTGGGTTCTTCACGGTAGCGATGGAGTGCTTCTTTCGAATGCTTGCGTCGAACTTGCTCTCCATTGACGATCCGATGTCTTGTTTCACTGGAACATGGTCTTCTCCTCACGATTTGACGTTGTGAAGAACTCTGAACGAGTTTAAAACTCTATAAAAGAGTTGATTTAACCGAAAGTCGGTTATAAGCCAAGGATGAAGAAGATCTTGTTGTCGATCTCCAAAGCTCCAACCGAAGGATGAAGGATCCTCTTTTCGCTACCAAGTCCCAGCCGAAGGATCAGAACCGAAACCCAAAAGATTCCGCCTCGAGGATCTCTTCTGATGCTGCCAAGAAGTTCCAACAGAATGAACTCCTGAACTGAATTGATTTTCAGTTGTTTATAGGGGATTAAGGGGTGTAAACACCTCCTTAATTCACTCCTAAATAGGGCTAATGGGATGTAACCGTCCCCTTAAATTACTCTTGAGTGGAGTTGTGATCCCCTCAGATCGTGGAAAATGGTTTTGAAATTGTTCAGCTCGTGTTTGAACGAGTCAAACGAAAAATCCGCGTTCTTGTGTGAATTCTACGTTCAAACGCTGTGTCTAGAAGCTTGAACGCAGTGTCTGAAAGCTCGTACGCAGCGGCTGGAAGCTGCGTTGGCATCTTGTTGGAAGCTGCGTTTGGCGGCTTGGAAGCTGCGTTGGGCGGCTTGGAAGCTGCGTTTGACAGCGGATGGAAGCTGCGTTTGGCAGCGGATGGAAGCTGCGTTTGGCAGCGGATGGAAGCTGCGTTTGGCAGCGGTTGGAAGCTGCGTTGGCAGCGGTTGGAAGCTGCGTTGGCAGCGGTTGGAAGCTGCGTGGGCAGCGGTTGGTAGCGGCTGGAAGCTGCGTTGGGCATCGGTTGGAAGCTGCGTTGGCAGCAGTTGGAAGCTGCGTTGGGCAACGATTGGAAGCTGCGTTTTACAGCATTTAGGAGCTGTGTTTGCATAGCTTTGACTCTGGAATAAGACCACTTGTGCTTCACCTCTAGGATGCAAGGATGAGTTTTGCGTCTTGGATTGAAGAGATCGTCGATTTGTAGTCTATTTCTGTCAGAGCGTTGCAAAGATTGTCATTTTGTAATCTTTGCTTTAGCTCTTTGATATGTGAGAGTCGTCAGATTGTAACTCCCAATGTTAATTGTGAAGATTGTTGATTAGAGCTTTCATCAGTTATTGTGAAGGTCGTCAGATTGTAACCTTCATCGATCTACGTGAAAGTCTTCAAATTGTAGCCTTCTGGAAGTCGTCAGATTGTAACTTCTATCATCGGTGTTTGATGGGGAATCAGATATCTATTATGATTTTTAGACAGCCTACAGAACCCCCTCCAAAGTTTTCGAAAGTTCGCGGTTGACTGGGACGAATTTTCGGAATACTTTGGATCTTAACTCTGATCTTGGAGCTGTTGATTCCTTGTGGTAAAGGATTTCTTCTCTGCACTTGCTTCGAA
Organism: Asparagus officinalis; assembly: GCF_001876935.1. Taxonomy (NCBI): domain Eukaryota; kingdom Viridiplantae; phylum Streptophyta; class Magnoliopsida; order Asparagales; family Asparagaceae; genus Asparagus; species Asparagus officinalis. Next base: position 68,198,552 of record NC_033799.1, on the reverse strand, counting down.
TGCATCTTGGTTGAAGGAATTTGCCACGTAGGACCTGTGTGAAGGTATGCGTCATAATCCTGCTTCTGTAGTGTGGGGGTGGACCCTGCATTTTGTATTTGAGATGCGGGTCTCACCCTTGCATGTTGAATTTGGAACACGGGTGTGACCTCGGCGTTTGGTTTTTGCATCGCGGGTCTGACCTTAACGTTTTGACTTAAGACATGGAAGTGGCTTCCATGTATTTTTTACTAAGTCTTTGAGACTTGTCTTTAGCTCATCTGTTTTAAGTCTCAGCTCACATACATTAAGCTGATGGGCCTGCAAACGTGCATAGGATTTTTGGCAAACCCTCAGCCATCAACGGATTTGATAAGCCTTTACCGACTACCGTTTGAGTCGGGCTAGCATGTGGATTGTCTAAGTCTGTTCCACATGTAACATTGTGCTAAGAGAATGAACTCTCTTATACTTGATGCTATGATTTTGAATACATACACTTTGTCATTTTCACGGGAAAAGACTAACCGGCAACGCGTGTTAAGGCATATGCTTATCTCTAATTAGGGATCGAGATAAAGTCCCCCATGCGTAAAAGGCATGGATTTTGGTGCTACGATGTTGAATACATAGACTTTGTCGTTATTTCTTCCTGTGTTACTTGACACACTGAAAGAAAGTTAGAAGCGCCAGAGGTGTAATATTAACTTGGCATGAATTTTCACTTAGAGTGAAATTCAGAAATTTTCTTTATTATCACTAGGATAATTCCAGAAAATATTTAATCCGTTGGGGATTTTATAATGACAACTTGCTATTCTTGTTGAAAAAGGATTAACAAGTTCATTGGGGGGTTTGACTGTTAGAGGTGTGATGTTAACCTAACAGTATTTTTATGGACCTATCGCTCCGTTGATGAGAGTCGATAAGTGGAAAGTGTTGCGATCGGAGCAACTTTGAGGACCTATCGCTCTATTGACGAGAGTCGATAAGTTGATTTTGTCAGAGGTGTTTGATATTAACGTGACAAGAGAATGTTGCGATCGGAGCAACTTTGAGGACTTATCATCCTATTGAAGAAGATTGATAAGTGAATTTTGTCAGAGGTGTGATATTAACGTGACAGGAAGATGTTGCGATCAGGGCAACTTTGAGGACTTATCGCTCTATTGGGGAGAGTCGATAAGTGGATTTTGTCAGAGGTATGATGTTAACATGACAGGAAGGTGTTGCGATTGGAGCAACTTTGTGGACTTATCATCCTATTGACGAGGATTGATAAGTGGATTGTTGTCAGAGGTATATTGTTAACGTGACAGGAATGTGTTGCGATTGGAGCAACTTTGTGGACTTATCATCCTATTGATGAGGATTGATAAGTGGGTTGTCAGAGGTTATGGAAATTATAATCAAAATAATAAATTGCTAGATGAGTTTAGAAACACTTCTCTAAAGATGACAAGAGAGTAGGAGAAGAGTGAATGCTCAAACACCAAAGGATGATCTCCACTTGCTCTTGTGAAATTGAATTCACAAACTCAAACTCTTGTAAATGCTTAAAAGCTTTTTAAATATAGACTAAACCCTTAAACAAAACTCTTTAAACTTGTTTTAAAAACACTCTTAAAAACTTCTTTTCATATTACTAACAAAATGATCAGCAATGGGGTATTTATACCCTCTAAAAAACTCAGTCAAAACCCCAAAACAAATGACAGAAAAGTCCCCAGAAGACAGCTCAGAAAAATAGCCGAAAGAAAGAATTCGGTCGACCGACGGAAAATCCGGTCGACCGCGAGCAGGTCTGAAAAACAAAGAAACATGCAGAGACTTCGTCGATCGACCGGTGCGGTCGACCGATGGAGCTTTCGGTCGACCGGACTGGTCGACCGACAGACTCTCTGTCGCCCAGTGAATAAAGATCAAGTGATCGGTCGACCGGTGCGGTCGACCGAAAACTGACATATGAAAATTTGATTTGCTGATTTTAAAATGCTATCAAATAAATTCTAAAAAATGTAAAGCTTTGGGGAATGATTGTAGACATAATAATAAACATGCTATAGTGACTGGTTATCAGAAAGGACCTCCCAAATGAAAAATATCATCATTTTACAAAATAGTCCAAAACATAAAAATATGAGATACTTGAATTTTGATGTTTTGACATAAACCAACTTTTGAAACTTTGTGAAATGTTTCTATAGACTTAGTAAACATGTATAAACTGATATTAAAGTCTATAAACTAATAAAACAATATTTTCACAAAATTGCATATTCTATGCAATGTTTTAAAAAACACAATAGTAAATATGAAATATATGATTTCATATTATAAACATGAAAGCCCAAAACCATACATGTATATATATAGCTATATGTATACATAGAAAACAAAACTTATGTATGTATATATATAAAACTATATATATATAGAAACCAAAACTTGTGTATATATATATATAACTATATATATACAAAGAAACCAATAAATGTGTGTGTATAGATAATTGAGCTTAACGTACTTAACACACATAATATACATCCTAAACTAAATTACCCAAGCTTGATCGTGATCTTCAATGAGCTCAACTTGGTACACGTGCGAATGAAGCTTGAACTTGATCTTTAACTTGAATTGTACGTTGCTTCATTCCACAATTCCGCCAACCTCCATTTGTTATAATCGTTGAAGCTCTATTCCATCCATCCTCCAACTACGTTGTTTGTCTACAATACATAGGAATGCACAAATACTAGAAAAACAACATTAGTAGTAAATTGTTTGTTAAACATCATCAAAACAAGAAGGCCAACAATCTCCCCCTTTTTGATGATGACAAACAATTTACAAAAAGAAATATATGCATGAAGGAAATGAATATACAATGTATAATATATCATGCATATAAGCAAGAAAGAATATAAGAATATACCCATAATATTTCTCCCCCTTTGAAAACATCAAAAAGGGGACAAAAAGAATAAGAGAGCGAAAGCTCCCCCTATCAATAAGCATGAGTGAGTATAAAACAAGAAATACATAGGGATTGCTCCCCCTATCAAAATACCATATAGAATATATGAAATGAAGATCATGGCATACATATGTGAGTAAGCATAAATGCTAAATACAACTCACATACAAAAGATAATGAGAACATATATAAATATATCAAAGTGAAAGATAGTGTTCCATATCTAAGAACATAAAAAAAACATTTGTAAAGGTAGATTTATGAAATCAAAAGAAGAGAAACATGAGAATCATGCAAAAAGTTTTCAAATGAAAACGAATCAACCAAAAGAAATCATAAATAAAAGTTTAAGTCCAAAAATGTAAAATCAAATCATCATTGATTTAGAAATCAAGAGAAGCAACTATATCTAGCTCTTGAGCTAATATCAACCCATATAAACATTTTAGCACCCGGTAAACAAGATTTGGGAATAAACACCCAATAAATCCGGAGGGTTATATAAGTACAAACCTCTCATCAAAATAAAACCAATAATCATGAAAACAAAATAGTTTGATCAAAGAAAGTTTGTTTTCACATAAAATTTTTCAAAGCTCATTTTACAAAACCAAGAAAAAAAATAAAAACACTAAAATTCTTGGTTCATTTTGGCACCCAAGAATTCTTGGTGCCGGATTGGTTAGGGACATGACCCCTATCATTCAAGCTCAAAGCCCTAGGGTTATGAACCCTCTTGGGCACATATGCATAGCAATAATTATGCAAATGACCCATTCGATTGCAATAAGTGCAATGAAGAGGATGCATTTGGTTATGTTGACCATGTGGATGTGCACGAGAAACATTTGAAACATTTGCAAACATGGATGATCTTTTAAAATTATTTTGCAAATGTGAAACTCTCTTTAAATCAAAACAAAATTTGGCCAAATGACCAAATCTACCACTATGATCACATCTATACACATGAACATGCTTGTGATGAACTTTATGAGTGTGTGCATATACATGTGTGTGTGATGAAGAAGCCTTATGAGATGCACAAGAAGCATTGATATTACTATTTTCAGATTTTTGTGCATCATAGCAAAATTTTGATAAATGGCCTTTACGACCACAAATAGAGCACTTATAAATTTTGCTATACATGTGTGCATGATGTGTGATATGTTTAGGTGTAGTAGCATGAGACTTAGCACACATGTTCATAAGTTTATCATGGTTATCAATGCATGTGTTTAAGGTTGAATCTAAACAAGATATGCGGTTTTTCACATGATTCAACTCATCATTAGATACAACATCATTGATAATAGAAGTAGAGCATGTATGTTTATTCTTAAAAGAATCAAATTCATTTCTAATGCATTCTACTTCTAGCATGGCATTATTTTCATGAGTTAAGCTAGAAATGGATGAGATCAATTTTTCATTTTCCAAATTTAACATATCATTGTTTTCTTTAAGCATTATATTTTCATTTTCAATGATGTCAAATTTGGACACTAGCTTCTCATGATCGGATTTCAATTCTACATGCTTGCTTTTAAGATCAATAAAATTATTTTGTAATTTTGTATAGGCATGCAATAATTTCTCATATGCACAAGCGAGTTCATTGATGGATATATCACTTTCGGATTCTGAATCACTTACCACACTAGGGCTATCGCCTAGTGGTCGTGTGCATGATGATGCTCCATACTCACTTGAGGAACAATCCTCCAAACTACGTCGGATTTCCTCCAAGTTGCCTTGATGTGCTTCTATGAATTTCCATAAATTGTAAGCACTATCAAAATGAACAAATTTGTTAGAAAATGATGAGTCAAAGGCATTAAGCAAATATTCTAACAAAATTTTGTTCATATTAAACATTTTATTATCATGATTGCTCCACTTAGATTTCTCTAATGTGGGCACAATATAAGCACAATCAATAATTTTCCATAAGTCAATATTTCTAGATTCAACAAATAGTTTAAATCTAGAAGCCCATTGTGCATAGGGAAAATTAATGAATTTAGGAGCAACATTGGATTTATAGCCTAAACAAAATACATTCATATTCAAGATATATATATGAACATATGCAAGCAAGACAAATGCAATCATAACTAGATTAGCACAAATAAGATAACTTGGATCTTTAACTCAAGGTGGTTAGACCTTAAATCAAAGAGCACCAAGCTCTGATAGGGGGTAATTAGGGTCTTATGCTAATCTAATCTGATTTTATGCCAATTAAAATTAATTAACAAGTTATCCTAGCAAGTATGAAATACAACAATGTATATGAGCTAGGATAAGTAATATGAACAACAAGATATACCCTAACAAGGAGATATAGGCAATGTATGTGCAAGGATATATAAGCTCAAGGGTAAACAATCTAAACTAGAATATAATCAACAAACAATATACAAAGGCGATATAAAATATAAACATAAAAGTAAGTGCGCCAATGCAATCACAAACAGACAATATGATTACGGAGTTCGGTCCCCACGACCTACGTCTCCGCTCCTCACCTCGAGGAGATCTCCAATATCACAACCGGATTTTCTACGTTCACCCGAACAACGTTTACACCTCACAATACAATCACTATGCAATCACACCTCACACACTAAGTGTTGGTCCTAGCCCGTGTCCTCCTCCTCAAGTGCTCGGTTACAACCTCTCCCTAGGCACGTCAACCGACGCCACTCCTCTTGGATTCGACCCCGTCTCTCACCACACACTTCTCTCGGTGTACAAGTGTATTACAAGTGAATCCTCACAATTAGGCTCAATACAAAGTGTTTGTTCTCTACAATGAATGAGAACGAATTATAAGCTCACTCTCTAAGTTACACAATCCCACAACCCAATTATACTATGAATGTAAATACAATAAGCTCAAATGGTTGTGTGTATAAACATAGAGAAAATAAAATCAACTAAACTCAATATGAATACTAGCTTAATAAAATGATAATCAAACAATAAAATGTAAAGCTAGATTGAGTTTAGAAAACTTCTCCAATAAATGACAAGGAGAAGAGTGAATGCTCAAACACCAAAGGATGATCTCCACTTGCTCTTGTGAAATTGAATTCACAAACTCAAACTCTTGTAAATGCTTAAAAGCTTTTTAAACATACACTAAACCCTTAAACAAAACTCTTAAACTTGTAAAAACTCTCTTAAAAACTTCTTTTCATATTACTAACAAAATGATCAGCAATGGGGTATTTATACCCTCTAAAAAACTCAGTCAAAACCCCAAAACAAATGACAGAAAAGTCCCCAGAAGACAGCTCAGAAAAATAGCCGTTAGTGTCTAACGGATCTATTGGCGGTCGACTGACAGAACGTTCGGTCGACCGAAAAAGGAATTCGGTCGACCGACGGAAAATCCGGTCGATCGCGAGCAGGTCTAAAAAACAAAGAAATAAGCATAGGTGAGTATAAAAAGAAAATATATAGGGACTCTCTGTCGTCCAGTGAAGAAAGATCAAGTGATCGGTCGACCGGTGCGGTCGACCGAAAACTGACATATGAAAATCTGATTTGCTGATTTTAAAATGCTATCAAATAAATTCCAAAAAAATGTAAAACTTTGGGGAATGGTTGTAGACATGATAATAAACATGCTACAGTGACTGGTTATCAGAAAGGACCTCCCAATGAAAAATATCATCATTTTACAAAATAGTCCAAAACATGAAAATATGAGATACTTGAATTTTGATGTTTTGACATAAACCAACTTTTGAAACTTTGTGAAATGTTTCTATAGACTTAGTAAACATGTATAAACTGATATTGAAGTCTATAAACTAATAAAACAATATTTTCACAAAATTTCATACTCTATGCAATGTTTTCAAAAACACAATAGTAAATATGAAATATATGATTTCATATTATAAACATGAAAGCCCAAAACCATATATGTATATATATAACTATATGTATACATAGAAAACAAAACTTATGTATGTATATATATAAAACTATATATATATAGAAACCAAAACTTGTGTATATATATATATAACTATATATATACAAAGAAACCAATAAATGTGTGTGTATAGATAATTGAGCTTAACGTACTTAACACACATAATATACATCCTAAACTAAATTACCCAAGCTTGATCGTGATCTTCAATGAGCTCAACTTGGTATACGTGCGGATGAAGCTTGAACTTGATCTTTAACTTGAATTGTACGTTGCTTCACTCCACAATTCCGCCAACCTTCATTTGATATGATCGTTGAAGCTCTATTCCATCCATCCTCCAACTACGTTGTTTGTCTACAATACATAGGAATTCACAAACACTAGACAAACAACATTAGTAGTAAATTGTTTGTTAAACATCATCAAAACAATAAGGCCAACAGGATTAACAAGTTCATTGGGGAGTTTGACAGATGTGCGATGTTAACCTAACAGTATTTTTATGGACCTATCGCTCCGTTGATCAGAGTCGATAAGTGGAAAGTGCTGCGATCGGAGCAACTTTGAGGACCTATCGCTCTATTGACAAGAGTCGATAAGTTAATTTTGTCAGAGGTGTTTGATATTAACGTGACAAGAGAATGTTGTGATCGGAGCAACTTTATGGACTTATCATCCAATTAAAAAGGATTGATAAGTGGATTGTCAGAGGTTTGGTGTTAACATGACAGGAATGTGTGTTGCGATGAATTAAAAAGGATTGATAAGTGGATTGTCAGAGGTTTGGTGTTAACATGACAGGAATGTGTGTTGCGATGAGAGCAACTTTGAGGACTTATCATCCTATTGAAGAGGATTGAAAAGTTGATTTTTGTCAGAGGTGTGATATTAACATGACAAGAAATTTATGTTGTGATGAAAGCAACTTTGTGGACTTATCATCCTATTGACGAGGATTGATAAGTTGATTTTTTGTCAGAGGTGTGATATTAACGTGACAGGAAGATGTTGCGATCAGGGCAACTTTGAGGACCTATCGCTCTATTGAGGAGAGTCGATAAGTTGAAAGTGTTGGAATCGGAGCAACTTTGAGGACCTATCGCTCTATTGATGAGAGTCGATAAGTTAGAGATGTTGCGATCAGAGCAATGTTGATGACCTATCGCTCTATTGACGAGAGTCGATAAGTTAGAGGTGTTGCGATCAGAGCAACGTTGAGGACCTATCGCTCTATTGACGAGAGTCGATAAGTTAGAGGTGTTGCGATCAGAGCAACGTTGAGGACCTATCGCTCTATTGAGGAGAGTCGATAAGTTGATTTTGTCAGAGGTGTGATGTTAACTTGATAGGTTTATGGACCTATCGCTCTATTGAAGAGAGTCGATAAGTTAATTTTGTCAGAGGTGTTTGATATTAACGTGACAAAAATTTATGTTGCGATGAGAGCAACTTTGTGGACTTATCATCCTATTGACAAGGATTGATAAGTGAGTTTTGTCAGAGGTTTAGTGTTAACGTGACAGGATTTTGTTGCGATCGGAGCAACTTTGAGGACTTATCATCCTATTGAAGAGGATTGATAAGTTGATTTTGTCAGAGGTATGATGTTAACGTGACAAGATTGTGTTGCGATTAGAGCAACTTTATGAACTTATCATCCTATTGATGAGGATTGATAAGTGGGTTTTTGTCAGAGGTGTGATGTTAACGTAACAAGATTGTGTTGCGATTGGAGTAACTTTGTGGACTTATCATCCTATTGTTGAGGATTGATAAGTGGGTTTTGTCAGAGGTTTAGTGTTAACGTGACAGGATTTGTGTACTTGTGATTTGAACAAGATTTTGGGGACTAGCGTCTCGCTGGGGAGAATTGCTTAATGAGTTTATCATTAGAAGCGATGAATTTTGATACTAAGATTTTAAAGACTTAGTGTCTTGCTGGGAAAGATTGCGATTTGAGAAATTTTGAGGACCTATCACCCTATTGAAAAGGATTGATAAGTTGATTATCAGAGGTGTATTATTAACGTGACAAATTAGGAGAGATACAAACTGAATTCATACTCCGTGAGGGTGATAATCGTCAGAAGTATAATGTTAACTTGACGATGTGAAAGATTTGTTACTCTTAATCCAGTAGATTCCAAGTAACCAACCCCCAGTCTTGATTAAGACTTAGCAGGGGAAGAAAAATAGGGGTAGACATGACATACCACCTTGTGGTCCACTATCCATCAAGTCGGAATAGAGGCCCATCACATGGCAAGCTGCTATCTAAAGAGTTTGACTATCAGAGGTAACTGTTAACATGATAGTTTTGTGGACCCACCATCCTACTTGAAGAGGATTGGTGGGGGAACGTGATAGTTTTGGTGGACCCGCCATCCTACTTGAAGAGGATTGGTGGGGGAATTTGGAAGGAATAGACTATTAGAGGTAATCATTAACGTGATAGTTTTTTGTAGACCCGCCATCCTACTTGAAGAGGATTGGTGGGGGAATTTGGAGGAAAAAGACTATCAGAGGTGATGGTTAACGTGATAGTTTTGGTGGATTTTGTGGTTGACAGAGGTGTTCTATTGAACATGACAACTTAGAAAATTTATTGGTCATAATCGAATGAACTACAAATAAACCAACCCCCAGTCTTGAACAAGTCCAGGGGGAAAAGGGTAGACATGACACATCGCCTAATGGGCCACTATCTAATAAGATTGACTATCAGAGGTAATTATTAACGTGATAGTTGTTGGACCTGCCATCCTACTGAAGAGGATTAGCTTCAATAGTCATGGTATCTTCTTCTGACTAAGAAGATTAGGCTTGGTCCGATTGCTCAGGTTGATCCTGCCTACTTTGTTCTTCAGCTTTGATCCTGGCAATAATTTTTTGAGCATGTTCGCCTTGAGAGATTAGTTGTCTTCAAGAACGACATTCTGCAACTCCGATTCGGGCTAGGAGGTCGGTTTGCAAATTGTGCCGACAGGTCTCCACTAGGGTAGACTGTGTCATACCTGATGAACACCGGAGAGCCATGGTTCGGAACCTCTTGACGAAGGTTTTGACGGACTCCCTTTTCTTCTGCTTAGTGGTGAGAAGGGTATGGATGGAGACTTCTGTATCATCTTCAAAGAATCTTAATAAGAAGAGTTTCTCTAGATCTGTCCACTTTTGGATACATCCCGCGGGTAGTTTCCTGAATCATTCAAAGGCAACTCCCTTGAGGGTGCCAATGAACAATCGAGCCAGTATGGCGTCGTTTGATATCACATTCCCAGTCTGTGACTTGAAATGATAGATATGTTGGTTCGGTGATCCCGTGCCGTCAAAAGTTTGTAGCATCGGGACCTCGAATTTTGGAGGATAAGGGGCTGCATCTCATTCGACATGATAGGGTCTGACAACTCCCTCTTCTTGGAGCTCGCTTCTGTTAGAAATAGCATTGAGTCGGGTTTCCAATTCTTCCATTTTAGCAGATTGGAGATTCTGCTCGTTCTCAGTCTCTCTTCCTTCATCAGGAAGATTTCAGGTTGTGGGCTTCTTGATCAGAAGTAGCACCATCAACCATTTTTTCCTTCCCTCTGCTTGTGTGAGGTTGGGATGAAGACGTTTTTCCTCTCCGGGAGGATTCTTGCCTAGGTGGCGAATCTGTCTTCTGAGATTTAGCCTTGTCTGCGACGAGTTGAGTCAACGGGTCTAGGAGTTCATTAAGGGTCTTCTGCTGTGATTTGAGCATGGCGTCTTGCTCAGCAACCCTCTTTGAAAGATCTTCAGAATGTTCTGCCATGTGGGTGAAGCTCCCATGCCCAATGAAAGAGCTTGATGATTGAGACTCCGCAATGGCTGAGTGTTCATTATCGGAATTAGTTCCTCTAGCTAACCTCCGATAGTTGACAGGGGGAATGGCTCCTGTTTGCGTCCGAGTGCGTTGGTAGATTCCTTCAAACTCGTTAGCGATTTCTCTGACGGTCGGTGAACGACTTATCTCAGAGTCGTCGGAACTAGGACCGGAGGCTTTCCCTCTGCCGATCACATTGATAGTGACCCCAGGATATTCGGTCTCTGGAAACTTCTTCCTGTGAGAATGTCGTTGTTGGTTGGGCAATGCAACGTTTGTAAATTGGTCGAACACCAATTGTTTGGTCGCATATGAACAACATTGACATTCCGAGAGGACCGTAGGAATCAACCGTTCACATTGGAATGAACGAATGACTTGTTGCATCGGTCTTTCTCTAGATATGAACTCTCTCAAATCTGTTGTGAAGATTCGAGGAGAACTACTCACTGATCGTGAGGTTTGAATTGGAACCCCCAGTCCATGATTGGACAGGACTAGCTCTTGGTGAAGTTGAGATGCCTTGAATCCACGGACTTTTGACATCCGCCCCTCAATCAAGTCGCGCTACACAGAGTATTCGGGGGTCTCGCTGTATACACCAGGTTCTGTATCGAATTTTGTTGCCTGAATGCATGCCTGAGCTCCAGGTTTTGCTGGTGAAACGCAGTCTTGAAGTCTGCATTTTGGTTCTGAAACGCATATTTGAGAGTTGCGTTCATTTTGTGGAACGCGCCCTTGAGGGTTGCGTTCATTTTGTGGAACGCACCCCTGAGGGTTGCGCTCAGTCTTCTTCACACAGAGCCTATGTTTGGACTCATAGACGCGAGACTTGCATTCTGAAACAGAAACGCAGGGCATAGGGTCGCGTTTAGGCTCACAAACACGAAGCTCGTGTTGACTTGAGGATCGATATTCTCGGAGATGTGCTCGTCGTAGGGATCTCCTCCTGCGTCGAGCGGCATTCTTCTTAGCCTGCTTCAAGGCCTTTGTCGCCTCAATGGACATCTTTCGACCCGATACCCGTCGTCTTGGCGCGGGTTTGGCTGAAGCTGAGCCCACTCCATCGGGGGAGGGGCTGTCCGAGCAGTCTTCCTTAGGCGGTTCGGCTGCAATTGGAGCAGTTGGAGCTTTAGTCTCTTTGGAGACTTTGTGGATCTTGCGCATAGCCTTGGGGCTAAGGGATCCGGAGGAGATAGCCTCCTCAAACTTGGCTTGATCAAACTCTACCACGAGAGTTTCGACGGTTGTTCCAGTGCTCTCGTCTCGACATAGCTGCTGAAAGGGGTCTGAAGTGTACTCGTCGCCGTTGTCAGATCGTAACATCTTTTGTTTGGTGGAAAATTTGTAGTAAAAAGACAATGAAGGAAAATTTGATTTGTATTCCTTTAATCTCAGTTACAATTGGGTTTCCTGATTACAAAAGAGAGGAGAATGATCTGGATTCTCCCCTTTGTTTAATTCTGGGTTCTTCACGGTGGCGATGAGATGCCTCCCTCGAATGCTCGCGTCGAGTTTGCTTCTCGTTGACGATCCGAATATCTATACTCACTGGAACAACGATCTTGTCTGGTTGATAACTCTTGTCGAGTTTTGTGATTCAGAACAAGTAACAAACTCTAATGATAGAGTTGTTGGAACCGAAAATAATTCGGTTAATAAGCCAAATATCGATGGTTTAGAGATCCTCCGTTTGTTGATTTCCCAGACTGTGTAAGGAGTCAATCCTCCTTTTTCTGATTCTGGAAGATTTGATCGAAAGATCCCCCTCCGATTAATGAAAAGAAATCTCTCTTGATCTGATTATCAAAAATCCAATCTCCCCCAATCCAAAAAGAGATCCCTTTCTCTGTTGAGTTTGTTGCTATTTATAGGGGGATTAGGGGTGTAACTGCCCCCATAATCCGCGCCTAAATGGGGGTTTAGTTACCCCATTAGTCGGGTGTAACAACCCACTAAAGCCACTCCTCAAATCGTGGGTGAAGAACAGCTTCGAAGTTGTTAGATCACGTTTGAATGAGTCAGAACCTTAACCTGCGTTCTGGCGGTGATTGAGCTGCGTTTGGCAGCGACTGACGGGCTGCGTTGGGCAGCGATTGATAAGCTGCGTCGGCAGCGATTGATAAGCTGCGTTGGGCAGCGATGGAGCTGCGTTCGAGCTGTGCTTGGCAGCAATTGGAGCTGCGTTCGAGCTGTGCTTGGCAGCGATTGGAGCTGCGTTGGGCAG
>NC_033799.1:68085404-68184570 GCF_001876935.1 Asparagus officinalis | reverse complement strand
AGTAAAGAGAGAGAGAGAGAGAGAGAGAGAGAGAGAGAGAGAGGCAGAGTGGTTAAAGGTGAGAGAGGAAAACACAGGAAAATACTCTCTTCAAAAAAAAATTAATATTTAAAATACCAGAAAAATTATTCAAATCAATATCAAAAATTTATGGTCATTACATGCAGTGCAAGTTGTATATTGATATTTACGCATATTTTGAGGAGTACACGTACTGGGGTTGAGTACGCATGATTCCATCGTTTGGGGTATCCAAATATTTTGCATTCATTACGAGTAATGATTATTATTGTTAGCTTTAATTAAGGATGCTGAGTGGGGTCAGTTGGGGCCTGCAATAAGACCGTGGATGGACCACTCTATGAGTGGGTTAGTCAGTACCATAATGAGACCGTGAAGGACTTCACTCACATATTCAATTTTTTTGTACGCTCGAGCGTGCACAGAGGTCGTTGAACATATCCTTTGGGTCCACATGGTTATGCGCATAGGTTGGTATACCTATTTGTCAGTCTGTACATGGGTGTGATGAGTTGAAGAATTTCATAGAAGGACGATTTGATAGATTTGATAAAAACCTGAGTGTAAGCGATTATTGACATTCTTTTGATACGATCTATTGCGAAGGTATTTCACATCATTGGTATACAGAATTGTGTATTGGCATTTATATTGTCCATTTAGGGTGAAAATCAGGAGTTGGATGATTTTATGGGATGTTTGTTGTAATACTTTCCTGTATTGCATTTCTTTATTATTTTACATGGTTAGTTGGAATTTATATCTATAAATTCACAACTTAAGGCACATGCTATATGCATGAGGGTTTTCTAGTTTGTATTATTTTGCTCAACGTACCAATATTGTGTTGTGGATTTCTAAATATAAATCCCATGTAGCACAGGGTAAAATAATTTAGGTAGACTATGAACATATAGGTAGAGCCTCCATCATACTTAGTAGCCCTTCCCCTGGGGGGGTGGATGAAGATGATCTTGCTAGCGCTCTAATGCTGTTGATTTCCCTTCTTTTCAGGTAGTGGATCAGAGCTTCAGAGAGTCGCAGGTTGACAGACTTTCAGCATAGTCGCCGTCACTTATTTATAGTAGTTTCTGCTCCACAGTTGTTTAGATTGATTTTAGTTGATTATTAGACATGTATTTCTTTTTGAGAACTGAGAACCTATGTACTTTTCAGTTGACTCTTGTAGTTGAGATTATTGACCATTTGTATCAGATTGTTGGACGCATTTTCTTCTATGTATATTGAGACTTGATTATTTCTAATATTGATCATTTATTTCTTATGTTCTATTTCCTGTTTTCATCTCTTTTATATCTTCTTGTACCTGCACTGTCTGTTATTGATTCCACTAGAGAGATATTACTGTGATAGGGAAATATGTTATTGTACTATGTGTGTGCATGACAAGTTTGACATCTCTGGATTCACCTTGGTTTGTAGCCTTGTGTGAACCCAAGGGCATCACAAAAGCCTTAGTGCTGGCCATGGTGATCGAGAGCACACCACTAGAGGAACCTCGCGAGGCCCTAGGCATCATCATGTCACTCTGGGCCCGTCAACCACAAATGTTGCATCTGATTACAATCAGTCTTTCCAACCAATAGCTGAGCTATTAGGGGAACACCCTCTCAATGATGACATCATGAATGCCTCTTGTGAGAAATTTTAGTTGCTACAGGTAGAGAAATACAAGGGCGAAGGAGATCCAACTGAGCATGTCCAGAACTTCTACGACATGATGACCATGTTGCAAGTATCAGAGGCAATCATTTGCTGGTGCTTTCCCATCACCTTGATAGGAAGCGCCAAACTTTGGTGGAATTCCCTAGTAAAGAAGTCCATTGACAATTTTGAATAACTTAGCCATAAGTTTGTTTATCACTTCTTGGTTGACACTAAGAACAAGTTGCCTTCCCATGAATTGATACAAATAAGGCGAGAGCCTGGAGAGAGTCTGAGAGACTATATCAAGAAGTTCCAAGCTAAGTGATTAGAAGTGGATGACCCTATAAGTGTGGTCGCCATGTCTGCCATCGTGGCTGGTCTACAAGACAATGAGTTGGTCGACTCGCTTGCCAAAAAATAAGTCACCAGCTATGAGCAAGAGATGGTCAAAGCACATGGATACATGGACATGGAAGACTCTCGAGCCTATAAGAAGGTAGCCAGGGAGGCGGAGACAGCACCACCACTACCACCACCAGGAGCATCCACAACAATACTAACCTTTAGATCGGTAGGAGAGGCTAACAACCTGCCCTAAAAAACACGGCAAGGGATCCCCCTAGAGTCAACCCTAGATCTAACTGGGTCTATGGGAGGGATCAAAAGAAGGAACCCCTCTAGAAGTTGGTCCTCATAGCCCTCAACACATCTCTCACAGAAGCACAGAAGCCCTCTACATGGACCAGAAGAACAAGCATCTAAACTCTCACCCTTCTCGCATGAAATCAAATCCTCAGTCTCGAGACACTAGACAATACTATCAATATCATCGAGATCACTACCATCTTACTAATGACTGGTGAATCCTTCAAAAAGATGTTGAGGACTTGATACAGAGAGGATATTTGAAGAGACTAGTCACCAAAATGAGATAGGAGAGGGCCTGCTCCGGGAGAAGCCGACGGGAGATCCCGTTCTAGCTCACCTTGCCCCTAACTGCCACCAGAAGTTCGACCAGCCAAGCTCAGTAGTAGGGGGTTCATTAATACTATCATTGGTGGGTCTACTACTAGAGGGCAATCTAATAACACTCAAAATAATATGTTAGGCGAGCATTGCAAGTCAATTTGTGTGATAAGAAGGCAAACACCGATCAACCCATTTCCTTTAGTGACTTGGATTTGTGAGGCATTGAGACGCTCACGATGACCTCATAATCATCTCGGATAGAATCAATGACTTTTAGGTCAAGAGAATTTTGATCGATATAGGGAGTTCTTCGAACATCCTGTTCATAGATACCTTCAACCAGATGATCATCGATAAATCCCAGTTGCAACCTTGTTTGGGACCGCTCATTGGATTCATAGGGCATGTGCTTTTACTGGGAGAGATGATCACTCTCTCCCTAACGGTCGGTGAATACCCTCACCAGTCCATTGTTCAGCCCCAGTTCCTAGTTATGAATCTAAAGTTAGCATATAATGCTATTCTGGGAAGGACTGTCCTCAATAATTTATGGGCAGTCCCCTTGACTTACAACTAGATGATGAAGTTCCCAACCCCTGATGGTGTCAGAATTGCCAGAAGAAACTAAAAGGAGGTGAGATCTTGTTATCAGTTCTCAATGAAGGGAAAAAGAATACTAGAGTCCCTACCTATTGAGAAGACATGCATCCAGATGGAGAAAGTGTTGGAACGAGAGAAGACGACTCCCGTTGAAGAGGTCCATGCGATACCAAATGACCAAGATGTAGAGAAGAAGGTCAAGATGGGATCCAACCTTGTTGATCCTCAACGAGAAGCCTTAAGTGCATTCTAATATATTTCCTATGGGCCTAAAGACATGCCAGGGATCCCCCTAAAATAATGAGCCATGAACTCTCAGTCAACTGACACACTAAGCCGGTTCGACAAAAGAAAAGACATCTCGGTCCAGAAAGATAGAAGACAGCTACAAATGAAGTAGACCAACTCCTTAGAGCTGGTTTCATCTGACAGGTCCAAATACTCTGAGTGGTTATCCAATGTGGTGCTAGTGAAGAAAGCCCTTAACAAGTGGAGAATATGTATAGACTTCACTAATTTTAACAAAGCATGCCTAAAGGATAGCTACTCGTCGACGAAAGCACAGGTCATGAACTGTTGAGCTTCATGAATGCTTTCTCTTGCTATAATCAGATTCTCATACCATAACATGATTAAGAGAAAATGTTATTCATTACAGACTAAGGTACCTATTGCTACAAGATGATGACTTTCGGTCTTAAGAACGCAGGCATCATCTAAGGCCTTGGTGCCCTCTCGGGATAAAACAAAAGCATGCCTTGCTCAGCTAACTCGAAAAGATCTTAGCACCCGCTAAGCCTAAGGTGCTCTACCTAAGACCTTGGTGCCCTCTTGGGATAAAACCAAGGCACACCTTGCTCCGCTGACTCAAAAAGACCTTAGCATCTACATAAGCCTACGGCGCTCTACAAAATGTCTTAGTGCCCTATTAAAATAAAACCAAGGTAAACCAACCTATCGATCGGCTTCAACTCGAAAAGACTTTGGTGCTCTATCAAGATAAAACCAAGGCACACCAACCTCTCAATCGACGTCAACTCCAAAAACTTTGGAATCAATTACTTGAGTAAAACCAAGGCACTCAACCACCACCAAGTGGAGTACAATATCAAATCATAACTCGGCCTGCTCATACAAGAGTCACCTCAACTCAAAGAGCCGACTGATTTCAACCAATCTTCTCAAGGAACCAAAAACTACAAAGTAATACACACAAACAAGATAACACAAGCATACACAACTAAGAAGGGTGAACAATTTAAATTTTTTATTCATATCTCATGGAATTTACATCATCATTTACATTTGTATTCAAAAAAAAGAGAGGAGATACAAAAGATATCTTCACGGAGCTTGGTTCGGGTCAATAGTTAGACTTGGAAGAGCAGAACTCAACTCAGGAGCAGGGGTCAGCTAAATAGCGATAGGAGCAGTCTTGCCTTCATCGTCATATGACTCGTCTCCTTCATCCCTACCCCCCACATCTAACATTATTTCCCCTTCCCTTATCTCTATGTTCTTTAAAATATCAAGACGGTTAGAGATGTCGGAGGGGTAGTAAATGCAGTCTGGGGCTGGCCAATACTCGGGGGTAGTAAAGCAAGAAGATAGTCAAAACTTGTCTTGCAGACTAACGACACTTCCACTTTACCTAGAGGACCAGAACGGTATTTCTCCACTATCTCCACCCTGTAAGTCTCAGACTCTAAAAAAGCGAGACGAGCTTCTAGGGATCGGATGACATCTAGATATGCCTTGTGGGCCGGCTGTTCCTCCTCAAGATCAAGCTTCAGATTCTCAGCATCCAAGCGATCAGATCGAGTGCACTCCTAAGCATCTATTCTTGCTTGTTTCTCTCCCTTGATCTCTTTAGCCAGATAATTATTTTGGCCATCTCGCTCGATGATCTCATATCGTAATAGCTAATCTCTTGATTTAGGTTGGAAGGAAGAGATTGGCGACAGTGGTTGATTGCTTGGCACGATGCCCCTGAAGCCCCTAAATCATGTTTTCCCTTGTCTCCAACTCCTGATGCCATTTTCCTTCGCTACGGCTCCACACCTCCCACTCAGCCTCCAAGGTGGTAGCTTTCCTCTTGGCCTCCTCTATAGCCTTTCTCTCATCCTCTAGTGCCTTTTTAAGATTAGAAAGAAGTCTTTGCGTGTAGTTGAGTCGAGAGAATAGCTATTGCTCGATTAGAGTCCTCTGAAGAAAATAGCCCCTAAGGGCTTAGTGGAGGCCATTGTTGGGCATCACCTCCAGGATATCATCATCCCTCAAAAGGGAGAATTTCTCTAGCATTCTAGACTAAGCCATCCGAGACTCCAAGATCGAGCTCTTCTTATCGAGTGGTTTTTTGGGAATAAACTTGTCATCCTCAATAAACTCATCTCCGTTCATAAAGCTTTCTCCCGACACACCTGTAAGTGTCGGAATGCCCAACATATATATTTTGTAAAAAAATTCAAAGTGGTGTTAGTATCCATCAAAGGAGAAATAATATTTGGTTAGGATAATCTCTTCTTGACCATGTCGTATCACTAATCTAAAGGAGAGTAGAGCAATCCCTAAATATTTTCTCCTTAGATACATATTAGTATTACTTTGTTTATAAAAAATTGTGAGATGCTTACTTTCAGAAATTTATTTCTTTTTGTTCATTACTCTAATTAAAAAATCCTTGATTAGTAGAAAGCAAAGAATTAAATAGACATTAAAAATCAAATGCAGAGAGATATTAACTTTATTATATTTCTAATGTATTAAAATTTTTAAGAGAAAGAAAATGGAATTTTGGGTCTCCAGACAATGTTCTGGAGCCCTCCTCCCTTTCAAAAATGAAACAATATAGAGGACATTGTCTTTTTTGTTTCAAACCCCAAGTCTCTTTTTCCTTTCATTCTCTCCGCCTTCTCTCTATCTTTTCTTTCGTTTTTTTATTCTCTCCTTTTCTGAGAAAGGAATGCCTATTTATAGGGATGGCTAGGGGAAGTTATTGTCAGGTGTTGAAAGATGATTGGGGGAGTTATGATAACTTCCTCATCGAAACTTTCTTATCAAGATTGTTGTGTTCGCTTATCATAACGAATATTTTTTTTGCTTTTTACTTCTCATGTGTCTGACTGCTATCTTGTTTCTTTCTTTTAAAGTAAGTGTTATGTGGATCCCATATACCTTCAAGCTAAAATTAGGTTTGTACAAGGATGAGTATCTTTGAGTTAGATTTTTCATTGCTAAGCTTATGATCACATGACACCACCTCCAGTTTGAGAATTTGATTGTGAAGGGATGAAGCATGTGTTTTTTTGTTGGATTAACAGAGGGTTCACATACTCTCAAATTTACATGAGGTGTTGTTATCCTCAACTTGATTTTTATTTATATGAGATACTATCACTCATATTGATTTTGATTTATATGAGGTACTATCCCTCATATTAAATTTCATTGATAAATTTTGTTGAGCTCATCAAATTTAACAATTACAAGGAAAAGACATGTCTCTCTGAATTAATTAATATGGAAGGCCAACCTTCATTAGTTTAGATTTATATGAGGCACTATCTCTTATATTAGTTTTGATTTTTATGAGGTACTATCATCCTCACAATAAGTTTCATTTATAGGGCTTGTTGATACATAATTTTTTTTGTACATCTACAAATTACCCCCTTAGCTTACAACTGATTGCGTGAGCCCAAGTTTTTTTTGGTTGTTGCTGTTGTGCTATGACATTTTGTTTTAAAAGGCTTAGGATTAGTTCATTTAATTCAAATATGAGTAGCCCTTACCTAATTTAAATCCCAACAGAATTTGAAAATAAAATATAATTCTACCTCAATTAGGCTTCCATAGTAGAGGTAATAAGTGGAGGTGAAGATATATGAGGTATAGTAGTATATATATATATAGTAATATATGATATATAAGGGGGTGAGCGGGGGTAGTGGTATAGAGAGAGGAGAGAGAGAAGAGAGAGAGGGGTGAGAGCTGGTGTACCGGGGGGAGGATACTTGGTTGTCGATGTGACACATCTTGTCATGACATCACCTTTGAAGATGGGCTTCACCAACTCACACAGAGTCGGTGGGATGTAGGACAGGGGGAGACTTGAGCATCACTACAATTTGGCCAAGTTATACCCATATTCCTCATATATAAAGTAGGTATATTAGGTAGTATGGGGTATATGATAATAGAGTATATGAGTAGGTATAGGGGTAGTGGTAGGTGGAGAAAATGGAGGGGGGTGTACCTAAGCGCACAAGAGTGTGGGCTTGTACTTTAGGTTCATAATTCTCATCCAACTTCATTGTTATGGTCCTCCAACCTTGTAACTCCAATGTGAGTGTGGGGCCAATTTCACATAAAGTGAAGGAATGTGACACATCACTACTATAAGCCATACTTATTTTATTATAGTATATATATATATATAGTATGTATATATATAATAGTGAGGGGTATATATAGGGTAGATATATATAGAGAGGTAGTATAAATATATTTCTTTTAATTGATGTTATGTTAGATTGTTTGAGGAAGACTATAGGTAAATATCTTTCCTTCTCTCTTTTTTTTAAGAAGGGAAAAAGCGTTACTATTGATTACTATTCATCTATGTTTACTATTCATCCAATCCATGTTCAGTTGTTTTTACCCGTCACTGTTCATCCGAAACCTGTTCATCCGTTTTTACCCATCACTATTCATCCATTTTTACCCGTCACTATTTTATACGAATATTGTTCATCTATTCCTGCGTTACTATTCTTTATTTTTATTTTTCCACATGTGCCTCCTTTTTTTTAAATCTCTTTCATTCTTTACTCTTATTTACATAATCTATCTTGTATCTTTTTTAATTTTTACTGTTCATCTTTTTTTTAGGTCCCCATGTTTCGTTTTGTTTTTTAACAATAATACCCTTTGGCTTTTTTTTAATTCTGATATATTTATTTTATTTTATTTTATTGTGTAGGTTCCATTGTTGATCCACTACATAAATTATTGACTAATTTCCTATTTTACTACCATGAGGTAATACAATTTTGTTATTTTGCTATTGAATAAGACTTAACATTAATTAGTTGAAATTTTATATAGGTTTCTCAATCGTAGCTCATGGAATTACAGTTTGTCATTCTGTCAACTTTTTTTATGCATATAAAATATCGTAGCCATATTCTTGTTCTTGATGTTAATAAACTTGTTACATGTACAAGATATTAAAATCGTCATTTACTATATTTGAAGTCATGACCCTTTTTTTCTTATTCCTGCATTCATCTATTATATTCATGTTTAGAAGGTTCTATTATTTTAAGCCATGCAAAATCTTAATTCACAAAATAAGTTTAGAAACCCTTAGGCTTTGATTAAAAATAATTATAAAAAACTCATGAGTCTTCGATCTTTGTTTTAATATTTATTCTCAATGTGACATGGGGTTCAAGTATGGAGTTCAAATTCTGAAAAGGAGGGCCATGAACCTCGAAAGCTTCATGCTTCAAGAATAATTTTTTTTTAAAACATGGGTATGCTTTGTCTTTATCACAATGCCATCAACATAACATTCTACCTTATCATGGAGGAGATCAGTAAAAATCTCCATCATAACATGTTGGTATGTTGCATCAGCATTTTTTAGTCCAAAAGGTATTACTTTATAATAGACAATATCTTTTGGTGCCCTAAAAGCTGTAAATTTTTCATCTTCTAGTATCATACGAATTTGATTATATCCCGAATAACTATCCATGAACGATAATACTTTATGACCTATAGTAGAATCTATCAATAATTCAGAGATGGGAAGAGGAAAATCATCTTTTGGACAAGCCTTATTTAAATTACGAAAATCAATACAAACACCGCTTTGTCCATTTGTCTTTTTAACAAGGAATATATTAGCCAACCATGTAGGATATTTGACTTCTCTGATGAAGTCAGCAGCAAGAAGTTTATCTATCTCAGTTATTATTAGAGGTAATATTTCTGGACGACAATGACGCTTTAGTTGTTTAACAGGTGTGATATCACTTGAAATGGCTAAGCAATGTACAACTACATTCGGATCAAGCCCAAGCATCTCCGTGTAACTCCAAGCAAAGACATCCTTGTTCTTGGATAAGAAGTGTTTATATTCATCATTTTCTTCCTTGCACATATGAGCATTGATAAATATAGGACGAGGGTCATCACTAGTGCCAAGATTAATTTCCTCTAATTTATTTATTGTAGCTTGTTCTCCTTCTTTCAAATGAGATGGGGCTGGCTACAAATCCACATGTTCTGGAGATGATGTCATGTAGACTTCATATCCCAAAGCCTTCTTCATAGATGATAGTCTTTTGCCAAGGTAAAGAGCATCTCTCTGTTCTAGACTAAGCATTTTGTTAAAAGATGCAAGAGAACCTCCACCACTAATCAAATCTGAAATTAATTTTATATCATAACCGATTTTTTTCCTCATATTAAGGGCTTTCTGATCATAAAATAAAATAGGAAGGCATGATATTGATTCCTCATCATTTATAGAAGAGGCTGGTACAAAGACCATAGATTTTTTTTCTTTTGACTGCTAAATTCTTTACCTTGGTTAGAATTCAAGAATTCATACTCAAGTATTTGAAAGACAGGGTCTCCATCTTTCCTTTGTTCTCAAGGTATGTAATGATATGTAGCTTTATTGGATTTGCTCCATTATGAACAATTTCTTTTTTAGGGTTAACTATATTAGCTCTGAAATCTGGTCCTTTGATCTCCTTAGCAACAACGCCTTCGAAGTAAAAAATTTTCATCAGCATAGAAGGATTCTACAGTTGTAAAAGGTTGTGTGTCTGCAAATACTCTTCTAATTTCTCCTTCAGGTGTTTTGTACTTGAAGCACTGATGCAAGGAGGAAGATATCACGCCGTATTCATGCAACAAGGACGTCCTAATAATGCATTGTAAGATGTGATGGCATCAATCACATGAAAGAGAGGAGTAGAAATCCATCCCTGAAATCTTAAGGTCAAACGCATAGTCCTTAGAGCTTGTTGCCATGTTTGATTAAATCCCTGAATGGCGATGTTGCTTCTTGTAAAATTTCTTATAATATATCCCAGCTTGTCAACGTCCTTAAAAGATTAAATTTATAGCAGACCCACAATGCAACATGATTTAATTAATTGGTTTATCTTCTAAATCACCTGTGACTATCGAAGGTTGACTATGAAGCTTTGAGTCTAATAGAAGGTCTTCATTAGTGAATTAAATATTTAAGACTTCTTGTGGATTTATATCCACGTTAGCTACTTCTACCCTATAGTCATCAGGAAATTGCATTGTGGTGACAAATGCCTTTCGCAAATCAGAAGAAAATAGAAAGCATTAAGCACACTAAGAAGTGATGATATTTTCTTTAGATGTGCAAGTACATTGTATTTGACAGTCTCAGAAGGACCTGCTATATTTTGAGTTACATTATCATGAGGTTAAGTTTTTTCCTTGCAAGGTATTATGTAATCAACAGGAGGAAGATGGATCTCTTTTGCCTGAATTCCAGAACAAGTGGTAATATTAACCTCAGGAGTTTCTTCTAGGAAGCATAACGGTCTGTCATCTCGTTCCACAACTCTAATAGTATTGTAATACAGATAATCTATAAAACCCTAAATATTTTAAAAATACTATGGTAAATTACTATGCTAGACAATCAGTCAATCGATAGGACCTCATAAGTCGATTGATGGCAAGCCATCAGTCGACCGATGGGAGGTTTCCCAGTGTGTGTCAATTTTGGGTTTTATTGTTTTAGTTTGGGTTCGTTGGTATATATATAAGTACACATACCCGAAAATTCTCTTTTTCATTATATTTTCTAAACCCTAGCAACCTCCCTCTACCCCTCAAAATCCTAGATTAATTTTAGTGAATTTTGAGACCTTTGTGAAGAAAATCCTGAGAGGAGGACAAGATCCGCGACGTTGGTGTAGGAGGATCATGCTCACGCGTGTTTCGAATTTCAGCACGACGTTTTGAGGCGAGTTTCATCTCCTCCAAACTCATCCCCTATTTTCTTTGGTTTTATTTTAGTATTTGATTGATTTTAAAATCTATTTTAAATATAAAGATCACTTCTTATGAACCGTATGATAAAAAGATCTGATCTTTTTTATTTAACAAGATATATAACGGATTTCTAGATGTGGATTTTGAGTTTTAAACATGATTTAATATGATTTTTACTGAGTTTTACGTTTTTCAAGATGATTTTCACTGATATGAATGTATTAGGATTATTTGAATCCCCTCAAATATAATAATTTATGTTTCATGTAGAGCGTTGATCCCTAATCACATTAAACAAGACGTCATACAAGTGTTAATCTTGAGTATTTTCCAATTTTTGATAATTTATCAACCGAAACCATCTCCTTTTAGAATCTGTACATTTACAACTAGTTGGTCGATTGATCAAGTTGATCAGTCAACCGAAGTGATACAGGATCTAACGTTGTTCCTCTATCCGATAGACCAAAGACATGCTTCAGTCAACCGGTCAAAGGATGTTTGAATGTACATGTTTGTGCACGTTGTCGGTCGACTGATAGGAGTTGTTTTGCCTATTTTACTTCTTTCTTATGCACGTTTGGTTCCAAACATGAAGTACAAACCACACGTCGTTTCACGTGCGTAGTTTACGAGGGTATACGTATTGGATTTGAGCACGCATGAGCGTTTGGAGGTGCTTAAACTATACTTATTTGAGTTTGTCCAAATGGAGAGAGACACTTATATTGCATTTTATGCTAGTTGGATGCTTGAGTGGGTTAGTTGGTATATCGTAATGAGACCACAGTAGACTACACTTAGGGTGGTTAGTTTCTATATTGAAATGAGACTGTAGCAGACTAGACTCCGTTGTGGATCATTGTTTTCCGTAATAGGATGATATGCCTATTTTTGCAGGGCGATTGAGTAAGGTGGGTGATACCATAGCATATTGTGATAGCCTTACAAAAGCATCATTGTTTTAGATAGGGAATTACACAGATTGCACTCATGCTCCTATGTTAGTTACCTGAGAGTAGGGCATAAGACTAAAATTTTCATACACAGCACATCCTATGTGAGTTTATTTGACCAGGATATTTTACTTGTGACTGCGCCAACTACCCTAGGGTTATGTGAGGTATTTGATATGATTGGTATTGGACGTGATTTTGTTGTATATTGTTCTTTTATCTATTGTTTTATTCATAGGATTTGGAGTTGGTGTTAAGCAATTGATAATTTGAGATACGAGGTATATACATGACGATTTCCTTGTTTGGATTATTTCACTCGATGTACCCATTCTCGTGTTGTGGATTTCTAAATATTAATTTCTACATAGTTAAGGATAGATGATTTATATATCTATATGTACTAACTGTATTTTCATATACTCCTAACCCCTTCCCCTTGGGGGCGGTGGAGATGTTCTCGCTAGCGCTTTGACGCTCGTTATTTTTCCTCTTTTCAGGCAGTGAGCTAGGCATCCAGAGAGTCGCAAGTTGATAGAGATGTAGATTAGCTCACTATCAAATTTTATTAGTAGTATATCAGTGCTCCACATTAGATATTGTTCATTTTCAGACATTTAGAGTAGTATTTCATTTTGTAAAGGCTGAGTGTCTTAGTACTATTTTATTTGACTCTATGTATTGAGATATTTCACATTTATTTTAGTTTATCAGTTGTATTCTCTTTTATTCAATTGGAATATGATTATGCCTATTTTTAGATATCTCTTTACTATATCATGTTCATTGTAATATTATCTCATTCTATCTGCTTTGTACCTACACTTGTTATTATTTGATTCCACTAGAGAGATATTACTATGATGGTGAAACGTGTTGTTACACAGTGTTGGGTGCATGGCAGGTTGACATCTTTGAGTTCACCTTGGACTGCAGGCTTGTGTGAAACTATGACGCCCGGGGTTTACACAAGGCTACAGTCCAAGGTAAAATCTAGATTGTCAAACCTGCCATGCACCCACACAGTGTATTAACATGTTTCACCAATCATAGTAATATCCTCTAGTAGAATCAATAAGAAGTGAATGTACAAAATAGGCAAAATGAGGAAGTAAAAACAATAACCATGATATAGAAGGAGAGATCTCATATATAAAAGAATCATGTCTCAACTGAAGTACATCTGATATCTGAAATAATAAAATGTCTTAACATGAATCAACTAAATCTCATACTAAGACACTCTGCCTTTATAAAATGAATACAATTCTAAAGTCTGAATAATGAACGTAACTATATGGTGGAGCTTCAGCTACTAAGACTATGCGATGACGAGTATGCTAGAACTCCATCATCCTGCGGCTCTCCGAAACTCTGAGCTGTCTGAAAGAGACAATTTAAATAAAAGAACAACAACAAGAGCGTCAGAGTGGTACAACAAGATCACCTCCATCCGCCCCCCGAGAAAGGGCTGCTAGATGAAGTGGAGGCTCTACCTATTAAGCATAGTCTATCTAAAATTAATTTCCCCGTATCTAATGAAATTAATATTTAGACACCTACAAACAAGACGTAGTATGTCGAGCGAAATAATCCAAATAAGGAAACACTTATGTTCATACCATATGTCTCAAGTTGTAGATAGCTAAATATTAACACCAAACTAAAGATAAACAATCTAAAGAAATCAATAATTAGAAACCCACAACAAGAGACTGGTACGTCGAGTGAAATAATCCAAATAAGAAAACCCTCATGTATAGACCATATGTCTCAAGTTGTGAATCGCTAATCATTGATTCCAACTAAGAAGTAAAAGAGAAGCAATACATGGAAGTAGACTACAACTCCAAACCTCAAACATGATGAGTAAATGTTATAATCTCGAACTACCCTCGGGTAAAGGCGCAGTCATAAGGAAAATATCATCCAAAATAAACATCTCCATAGATCATGCCATGTATGCCAAAAGTATCTGAATTGTATATATATATATATATAATAATGATACTCTTGTAAGGTACGGCACACTATTGTGTGGAAATAACATCCTTACTCAATCGTTCTGTGATAATAGGTATATCTCCCTATTTCGGATGATGCATCCAGATGATCGTACAGCAGAGCGTAGGCATATTAGCCTAATCCAGAAAATCCCGATCATCTTTGAGTATTGGTACAGCCGCGATCTCATTGTGGGAAAATGCCCAATACTCTTGGTGTGGTATAGCCGTAGTCTCATTGCAGGAAAACGCCCATCACCGAGCATCCATAATTAATGAATTATGCATTATCATGTGTTATACCAACACTATAAACACTAAACATGTGATACGACTCAAACAAAATGTGTATTCAACACCCGCGTACGTATCTTGATGTGCGGATCCACAACTCATGTTCACGACTACCTCGTGTGTAAAATAATCGATAAGCAGCATATTACAATGAATGTATCTCTTTTATTTCAAGCTAATCGGACAACACTTGTCATAATCCCCTTCAGGATACTCATATGTGTGCTACGACACTATACGTGTGTACTCAAGGCTGTACGTGTATCATCATGCGGCTCATACCCCGTGATTGCATCTGAAATGCAAGCAAACAACACTCAGAAAACTCAAAAGAGACAGACCGATCGATTGTCCCAAAGGCGCCGGTCGACTGGACCAGGAACGTGCACAAACAAAGATTTGACGGTCGATCGCCCCTAGGACAACGGTCGACTGGCCAAAGAAAAAATCTGCTTTCTCAAGTTTTCAGGTTTTGTTGATTTACGATATCATAACTTGTTCAAAAATAAAACTTTCTTATCACGAAACATATAACAACACTTAAGCTTTGATAATTATGTATAAAAATTATCTTGAACATGATTCAAACTCTTGGGTTAATCTAATTAGGGTTTAACAACCTAATTAACAAAATTCCTCAATTAGAATATGATTTCTTAACAGGTTTAACATATGCTTGCTTGTAGAAACTCATAGATTAGATATAATTTGATTTAAATTTGCTCATATTTCTTATGTTTCATAAATCTAGGTTTTAGGCATCTCCAATCAACATGTAATCTCAATTAAACATCAAATTAGGGTTTAAACATGATTAGAACATGATTAACAAGTTACATGTAATCTCAATTAAACATCAAATTAGGGTTTAAACATGATTAGAACATGATTAACAAGTTAAAAATAAAATTTTAAACAACCCTAATACAAATTAGGGTTTAAACATGATTAGAACATGATTAACAAGTTAAAAATAAAATTTTAAACAACCCTAATAATCATGATTATGTTTCTATTATAAACAATAAGAAAAACTTGTAGATCTAACATCGGGTTAAGATTTTATATCAAAAATCTACTTTTTATCATGTTAAAATTAGATCTGAGCATCAAAATAACCATATTACTTCATAAATACATGTTTTAAACTACGGGTAAGATTTGGATGTAGATGATCTTTCCTTAAGCACATGTGCAAGCCTCTAAAACAAACAGCAAGCAATCCACAAGTGCAAACAACCCGTTATCCCTTGCCACATGTCGATAATCTTGCCCTCGTGTCGGTATTGTGCTTCACAAAGCTCTCAAAATTCATAAGAAAAAGATCTAGGGTTTTTGAGAGGAGAGGGTGGCTGCTAGGGATCAAAGATATGATAAAAGAGATGAATTTTCGTGAAAAACATAGGCATTTGTAGAGACAAACCCGAAACAACCCGTTTGACTCGAACCAGGTAACCTAGTCTGACTGATACGAGTTGCCGTGCGAGCACCCTTTGGTCGCGGAATTACCAAAAGGTGGGTTGAGAAGAGGACGACCAAAACACAAGAACAATTTAGTTTGGCAAAAATACCTTCTCTAGATTATGAAGAACAAAAGATTACAATCTCTCTCTCACAATCTCACTCTAGAATTGAAGAACAAGCTCTCCAAATCTCAATCTAGAATCTAATCTCTCTTGATTAAACTCTCTGACCTAAAAGAAGATCTTTAGAAACCCTAAAACAATCCCTTATATAGGTGTACAAACGTGGATGGCAGTTTGGTAAATAACCAGACCCAAAACCAACAGGAAAACGCGTGAACAGAATCCCAAACGAACCAGGAAACCATCGATGAGTCGACTCATGACTGAGATGAGTCGACTCGACAGAAACTGGAAAAATCTTAATAACCAGTGATGAGTCGACTCATGACAGTCATGAGTCGACTCAACCTGATGAGTCGACTCATGACTATAATGAGTCGACTCAACGGCTGAAATCTGGAAACTTGAAGTCCCGTTCAAGTTAGAACTTCAGCTGGGGAAACTCTCGAGCTCCTCCATCTTTTCTGCACCACCTGGCCTTGCTAGGAATTCGGTCTTGACGTCCGATCGGAAACAACTCATTCGTCCCGCGTCTCGTCATGGTCACCGTTCGCTCAAAGTTGGAATCCTTTGTCGATGGCTTTTCTGAAAGTCTAATGCACAGCGAGACAAACTTCTTGCTTGCATTCACAAGTCTCTTCGCTCGTGTCACCGTCCCCAAGCTTGTCTCCTTCGGAAGAGATGCCGAATGAAATATGAACTTTACACCATCCTTAGTGAAGGTGTACTTCTGAACCCGCCTCTCGTAGATCGCATATCTATCCCATAAGTACGGATTGCCCAATATAATCTGACAAACATCCAATGGAACAACGTCGCACGTGACCTCGTCAATATACGACTCGTGGAGCGCAAATCTGACAGTGCATTGATCAACTACACTCAGTTTCTCCTCCTTCTGAATCCACCCCAATGGATAGGGCTTCGGATGCTTGACCATCTTCAGACCTAGCTTCTGCACCAATGCCTCGGATATCAAATTCTTCTCGCTGCCCGAATCAACAATGGCATCAACCAAACTAGTCTTCACTTGCAACTTAAGAACAAAGAGTTGCTCTCTCGGGTCGTCGTCCTCGTTCGTGGTCTGCTTTCCCGCCATAAGGTTGAGACTGTTGCTGGGCTCTGTCATCCCCGGGATTTCCTTCGGACCTTGAGCTATCATGTATGCCTTTTTCTCCTCCTTCCTCTTCAACCCTCTTGGCTTCAGATGAGGATACTTCTCCCAGCACCGATCAGCTTCGTGTCCTGTCTTCTCGCAGTAATTACAAATCAGCCCTGCTTTCCCTGGATCACCCTTTTTCTTCTCCTCCTTAGATTGAGAACCACTAGACTCACCTCCCGTCTGTTTGGAGTCTCCCTTAGCCTCGTTGCCCTTCTTTTGTCTACCCTCAATGGCAATTGCCTTCACGCTCGCCTCTGCAATTGATTCCACCGTGAATAGCCTCATCTCCTTTCGGATGTGATCGCTCAATCCCGCCATATACTTCATAAACACGGAATATTCCTCTGTCGCAATGTTGAGGACCATCGCCTGCTGCTGGAACTGCTTCCTAAGTACCAATGTTCTTCAAGAAATCCCACCGGGTAGAACTGCTTCCTAAGTAGCTCCTTAAACTTGTTCCACGACACCGCCTTCTTCTCTTGCTTGCAGTAGGATTTCCACCACGTCAACGCGTGCCCTGAAAGCTTCAAAGTCGCGAACACAATCTTCTCTTTCGATGAATAGCCATAAAGAGTAAAATACGTCTCCATCCGCTCGATCCAGTCATCAAGCCTCTCGACGTCAACACTCCCATCATAAACAGGAATCTCCACCTTAAAGTCAATCTTCAGGTTCTGATAAGAATTCTTACCACCTTGATGCAATACAGTCTTAATGGTCTCCTCCTCCTCGTCAATATCTGAATCTACCCTTTCCACATCGGACTCAATAATTTTCTTCGAAGAAGATTCACCTTGTTTGCCACCTCCATGGATAAGACTGACGAGTTGTGTGAGAGTCGAACCTATCGTCTCGATCTGCTTCTCTAATGCATCAATCCTCGTTGAATTGTCTCCTTTCTTGGACTCCTTCCAATGAAATAAGGATCTCGCCAAGCTCCTTGTATTGGGATCGAGTAAGGACCATACACAGGATGCCCATTCACCGGATCTGATGCTCTGATACCAACTTGATACGAGTTGCCGTGCGAGCACCCTTTGGTCGCGGAATTACCAAAAGGCGGATTGAGAAGAGGATGACCAAAACACAAGAACAATTCAGTTTGGCGAAGGAAAATACCTTCTCTAGATTATGAAGAACAAAAGATTACAATCTCTCTCTCACAATCTCACTCCAGAATTGAAGAACAAGCTCTCCAAATCTCAATCTAGAATCTAATCTCTCTTGATTAAACTCTCTGACCTAAAAGAAGATCTTTAGAAACCCTAAAACAATCCCTTATATAGGTGTACAAACGTGGATGGCAGTTTGGTAAATAACCAGACCCAAAACCAACAGGAAAACGCGTGAACAGAATCCCAAACGAACCAGGAAACCATTGATGAGTCGACTCATGACTGAGATGAGTCGACTCGACAGAAACTGGAGAAATCTCAATAACCAGCGATGAGTCGACTCATGTCAGTCATGAGTCGACTCAACCTGATGAGTTGACTCATAACAGTCATGAGTCGACTCACAGGCTAAAAACTGGGTACTTCGATTCTTCTGCTCATCGTCTTGTTCCACGCTTCCTCCTGTGTTCCCTTATACTGTTTGACACCCCCTATTCCCATGCTAATATGAGAATCATCTATCCTCAAGCTCCCATGAGGATCGCTAAGTTCCGAAGAGAAGATACACCCGTATCACTGACTAGGAAAACTACCTTCGGTATTTTTCCTATAACGTTCTCATATGACCTTAGAATGAGGTGATTTAAGATTTGTTAGAAATCTGTTGAAGAGTCCTACAACTTTGGTCTTTTGGGTTTTTCTAGATTCTAACCGCATCATTGTGTAAAACACGTATACTCTTAACTGGTCATTTTTCCAGATTTTAGGCTCGTGTATATAGTGCATGATTTCACTCTTATATTCATATATATACATTGAATTGATCTCAAATCAATTTCTAGCATACTCAAATATTAATAAATATTATTTATCACCATATAACATATTTATTATTATTTATCGATATATTTTTAAATTCACGGGGTTTTATAAAAACCAGTGGACTACAAGAAATTACATCTTTAGCGAAGGGATTTTCCTTCGTTAAAGAGCTGAAAACCCTCGTTATTATATGATAACGATGGGGAAAAATCCCTTCGTCACCCGTCGTTGAAGCCCTCTTCGCTAAAGGGTCACGAAGGGATATACTACCCGTCGTTATAGAGTCTATAAAGGCGGAACATATTACCGTCGTTAATATTTACGACGGTAATTATCACCGTCGTTACTATCAGTGACGGGGATTACCGTCGTTAATATTTACGACGGTAATTATCACCGTCGTTACTATCAGTGACGGGGATATTTTCCCGTTGTTACCATCAATGACGGGATATTTTCCCGTCGTTACCATCAGTTACGGGGATATTTTCCCGTCGTTATCATTAGTTACGGGGATATTTTCCCGTCGTTGAAGACTAATTAATGACGGTTGAATACCGTCGTAAAAGTCCTCATAATGGGTAATTAGTAACCCATTAACGACGGTGCTTTCCCTTCGTAGACTACAAATTTCTAATATACGTTAATAATAATTTTTCCATTCATAGGCAACTATCATATTATTCTCAACCTGACACTAAGATTCACAGCACAAATATATTAAAAATACCCAATAATAAATAAAAGGGAAAATAAAAATTCCATTCCTTAATAACATCAATAAATAAAATTCCACTATTCTCAAATATTCAATACTAATAACAAGAGTTAATATCCTAGTTGTTCCAAAGAAAAATACATGAAACTATCTATAACAAATTAAAATAAAAGTTTGGGGAAGACACATTCTTTCATCTCTAATCATCGTCAAAAGAAGACTCGAGCTACCCCACCTCTCCTAATCTTGCATGGATAGCCTGAAAAATTTAAAAAAAATCACATAATTAAGAAATATCAATTAAGCAAATATTATCTTATTAAGTAAAATTCACATTTTTAGTGTAAGTAGTCAATCATGAAAGTATATAATAGATTTTATAAAATATTATTACTTAGTCCTGCACATGTTCTCGAGTTTGATGAGTCAATGTGGGTGACCAACAAGAAATGGTAAGCCCAAAATAGGAAGAATGAAAGATACGCCAAATGCATCAATCGCAAGTAAAAGACCTTGACGAATGATGTTAAAATGTTCAAACCTGAAGAACACAAAGGATATAGTCATATAATTTCATCATCGCTAAATGTAAATTGAAGACCATTAGTCTTCAGGTAGGGGGCATAAAGCTTAGTTTAAATTAGACATTTCATAGACAACAAAGGATCCAATAACCAAAAATTATATAATGTTCAAGCTTTTATGTAGTTCAACAATTGGAAATAAGACAACTCACCCGATAAATGTTGCACCATAACGCAGACCATCAAAAGCACACCTGCAAAACATATATGATGAAATAGCGTAGTATAAATATATGTATAAATATATATAGTTGAATCTCCTTCAACGACGGACAATCACTGAGGAGCTGTAGAACATCCAGCTTTATAGGGGCAACCTCCAACTTAATACGAAGCAACATTAAACTGATGAAAGCGATAAAACACAGCTATTAAGACAAAAAAAGAAAACATAATAAAACATATCTCATTCTTAATTAAATGGTAAGAAGTGCAAAGCTTACTAACCTTCCAAAGAAGCTCCTTCTGGCTCAATGAATTCAGGAAACTCAATTTCCTCAATTGCCTTGAGAACATCATCAGCATTGATTGTTTGTCTCTTTAATTCCTTACAGATGTCATTGACCCTACAAATTATTGTAATTGTATCATGTGATCCCATATCCAGCTTTCTAGGAAAACAGATTGTAAAAGGTAGGCATAAGTTATAATCATCCAATTGTGAATACAAAATACAATAGAGAAAAGTTACATGACAAATTCACATTGGGCTCTCGTTCTGGCTTAGGGTAGTTTTTTTTTACTACATGATGTAAAGCTTTAGAAACACTTGACGTGCTCATAACTTTGGTCTGTGGTGTTCTTCTCAAAGGAAAAAAAAAGTTAAAACTCATGCGACAAGCGACAAATTTCAGTTGTAGATTCCAAAAGATGGTGCATATCTATCACACGACTGGAAGTTGTTTTAGCTGATTTTATTGCTTGAAGAAAAAATACTAGGCAAAATAATTAGTAAATGTTGATAATCTTGAGGTGACTAAAGATTAGCAAAGACGTTCCATCTTCCAAAGGTAGACAAATAACTAAACAAATTTACAATTCATTTAATATGCATCCTATTCATCCATAACAAAGTAGCAGAGGGGAAAAGACACAGTGGTAAATGCACATAACACCATCAACAATCATGAATTAATGAAGTTCAATTGCTTGACGAAAGGGAACTCGACAAAGAAGAATAACCAAAGTTTCCCTCAATAACAAAAATCTTAGCAAACGAAGCTAAAATGCAGTTTAAGCTGCAAACATATCAGATACGGATACCACATGATGTGGTATCAAGACATGAAGAATCAAAAAGATTCAGGATACAGATAATTTTGGATACAAGATGGGCAAACACATAACATTAAGTTATACTTTGTGCTCACTACTCAAATATGGTAATTGGTCAGATAAACTTCTAGCTGACATCAAACAATAGTTACATGAACAACCTTTACAATGTATATATATCCCTTGTGAAGAAAGTGGTTGAAATACATAAAGGAATCTATTAATCAAAACTATCTGCAAAGTATATATCCCTTGTGAAGAAAGTGGTTGAAATACATAAAGGAATCTATTAATCAAAACTATCTGCAAAGTGCAAACCCCTCTCATTCATGAATTATATATAACTCCCCAATCACTACCATGTTCAAGATACACCTAAAATAGATTTTATGATTACACCTAAAATAGATTTCATGATATGTCAAAAGGAAGGAGTACCCGCCAAATGTTCCAATTTTATGTATGGGGTTATATATAACCTATGAAGCACCCATGTAAGAAAAGTGACACTGAGACTAAGATGACATGGGCAACCCAAGGAAATTGTTACAGGTGCACAACTTGAACAATACTTAATTATAAGAAAGATAATGCACCCATTTTTCCCATCAGATAGCTATATACATAGTAAAAATTATGCAATGGTACACAGCTGTAATGCAGAAAGTCAAAATTAAGCATATCTTACATTGCTATAAAAAATAATTCTGCAGAAAGAAAGAAAAAAAATCGGAGACTAAGTTGAGAGTAAATGAAGGGTTAAGTACCTTCTCACTGTGAATATCTCGACCCACAAATAAGCGTCTCACATGGACTGGTTTTTCCCGTGATGCATGTACATAAATGGAGTATCTGCACTCGTTTCCCTGCATGAGCTAACTTTTCAGTGGAATCTGAAACTGTCGCTTTCTGGTAGAAGATCTGAGAAGCACTAATAGTACCAGCAACCCAAGTCCAATAGCATAAACCAGCCGAGGGGCAATATTTTTTTCCAAAATCTTGAAGCTCTGGATAAATATTCACCACATTATTTTCTGAGACCCAGTGTACTGCTATGAGAATATAACTTAGAACAGTTCCTATCATGCAGAACTTTATACATCTCCGACAAGGAAGAGTAGAAGAACACTTATACATCATAAAATGCCACCAAGAATATAATAAAGATTGGAAAGATCTCCAACAATCCAATCAAAACAGGGTGATCTTTATCAATAGGAAGAATGCTTAGGAAATGGAAACTAAAAATCACCAAGCGAATAAGAAAAATAAAACTTCAAAGATCATACCTAACCCTTAGCATTGAGACTGATGAAGGCCGAGAGGCAGCCATTGTTGAGGGGCTTCTGGTCGTTGTCGAAAAGGGAGGAGCAGTCGGTGGGCTCGAAGAGGAAGGAGGAATGCATAGTTCGCCCTAATCGCTCATACCCTAATGGGAGCCTGTCAACAGAAGAGAAGGAGTGGTAGGAGGTCGATCTCTGGGCAACGAGCAAGGAGGAGGACCAAGCGGCGGTGGATTTGTTGGCGATTTTGGGGAGGACGAATTTTTTTGGGGGAAAACAAAAATATTTGAGGGGTGGAAATCCTTCATTGATTAGTAGAGTTTCACAATTGAGATGATGAGGAGTAGGAGCCGACGACGAGCGGGAGAGAAACGATTTTGTGATGGAGGCAGCGATGATCAGGGGAACGATGGTTTTTTAATTTTAACTAGGGTTTAATTAATTGCTACAGTTAGAGGATGATTAGGAGTTATGGGGTATTTTGGATTTTGGATTCTAATTGGGGCTTCGGGTTTGGTTGTGGGATTTGTTAAGGGTAATAGGTTAATTTGAGTCCAATTATGATTAGGAGTCTTATCAATGAAGGTAATGGACCCCTTCGTCTTTAAGAAGATCCGATAACAACGGTATTAGGATCAAATCAATGAAGGGACTAGAAATTCGTTATCCCATCTCACATCATTTCTCTAATATTTATAATCACTCGACGAAGGTTTTAAAACCCGTCGTTATTATATGCACATTAATGACGGTCAACTGGTCCCTTCATTAATTTTGGTTGTTAAATACCAGATTTCTTGTAGTATATCACAGTTAGTTTTAGAGTTGTAGTTTCAGCATTATTAGGATCATCCTGTATCGAGTCGTGAAGCTAGGATAGATTTTCCTAGGATTCATGTATAGAGTCTGCTATGAATTCCTAGATGGAGCGAGGACGTTTGTAAAACCCCAAAAATTTATGTTAATATAATTAATATGGGATTAATTATGATTTATGGATATTTATTTTGATAAATACAGTTAAATGGTATGTGGGTAGTATACCATGTGTTTTGAGTATAAACAAGTTCATTCGTGAGAAAGAAAAGAGTCAAAACATGCACAATGACCAAATATGTGTAACTGAAAAATTCCAGTCCGGTCGACCGTCACGGTCGACCGCAGTCCGGTCGACTTCCACGATCGACCGCGAAACCTGTAGAAGTCAAATTCTTGTTTTGAGTTGGTTTTAGTTTTCTAAAGTCCATATTCATTTTCCCTGGTTTATATATCAAACTTTCATGAATTTTCTTAGTTTTCTAAGAACCCTAACAGCCACCAAACCCCCCCACAAACCGTAATTTGATTCTTGGAGAATATTGGAAGCTTTCAAGTGGATTTTTCGGGTGATTTTGGCTTTTGGATTGGAGATCTGCTTTGGCTTAGCATCCTAAAATATTTTTCTACAAGTTTCAGGCAAGTCCATCTCTGCTAATCCCCCTCCTAGTTTTAAAAATATTTTTAAAGAATTTTTAACATGTTTCATAGAGCCAAATTGACTAGTTTATGAATAAAAGTCAATTCTTTTATATTATATGTATAAAGACTAGGTCTTTTCATGTTAAAATGTTTGAGAACGAATTTACAGAAGTATGTAAGATCTGAAAATGATTTAAAACGTGGTTAAATCTGAAGAAAGATGATTTGTTCTTCGTTTTGAGTTTTTATGCATGACTTAGGGTTTTGAATATAAATTTTATGCAAATAATCCTGCTATATATATTGAGTTTGTTTCCAGAAGTTTTTATCTACTGTAGACATGCTCTCATGCAAGTTTTATTTTGTTTTAATCATGTTTGAATCACCTAAACACGGTGTGAATACGACACACACAACCAGATTGAGAATCTGGAATATCAGCCCATATCGACCGTGCCATAGCAACGGTCGACCGTGTGCAGGACAGAGGCCTGAGTAGGCTCTGGAACCCGTCACGATCGACCGTCGTTCTTGTGCGGTCGACTGCCACACAGTTAGTGGCCATGTGCATGTTTTGTTCGACTGTTGAGTTTTTGAGTGAGTCTCTCGACCTTGCACTGTTATGATACAATGTTTATGAGCTGTTTAACATTTAAAATATCAGTAAACACCATATATGAACACGTACACCAAGATATGTACATGTATGTTTAAAATATAATGTATTAATATGATAAATAAGAAAAATACACAAATATTATGTTTTCGGAATCGGAAGATGAAACCTATTTCCGCAGGACTATTTAGTAAGAGTATTATAAAAGTATCGTCATATTATGTTTCCGGAATAGGGAGATGAAACCTATTTCCGTAGGGCGATTGAGTAAGAGTATTACAAAAGTATCGTCATATTATGTTTCCGGGATAGGGAGATAAAACCTATTGCCGCAGAGCGATTGAGTAAGAATATTACAAGAGTATCGCTAATGTATAAGAGATGCACATTTGTAAGTAATATAATTTATAAATTGGTTTCCATTTTTGAATACCCACGAGTAGGGTGCTTTCTATGAGACCGTAACTTACCCAACATGGTTTTTGGTTGGCTTTTGTTTGGATGAGTTCCTTTTATGTTAGATCCATCTACCCGAGTGTAGATCAGGATGAGATATTTGTTCTACATGTTTGAGGTTTGGAGTGTTTTCCTTTTGGTTTATTGCTTTTATTCATAATATTTGGAGTCAGTATTTAGGGAGTTATAATTTGAGACATGGTATATACATGTGGGTTTCCTTGTTTGGATTATTTCGCTCGACGTACTAACTCTCGTGCTGTGATTTCCTAAATATTAACTTCCAGTTAGAATTTTATGAATGATTTCATATGTATATATACTAACTTTATTTTCTTTACACTCCTACCCCTTCCCCTGGGGAGAGGTGGAGATGTTCTCGCTATAGCGCTTTGACGCTCGTTGTTTTCCCCCCTTTCAGACAGTGAGTCCAGCGCATGGAGAGTCGCAGATTGATGAGATTTCTGCATAGATCTCTCCTAGCTATTTATTATGTAGTAGTTAGTCAGAACTCCACAGTTAGTTGATTATGTTTAGACTCTAGACTTGTATTTCATTTTGTAGAGGCTGAGAGCCGTAGTGATACTTTATTTGACTCTTTATATTTGAGGTTTATTTCAGATTCAGAGATACTTCTATTCTATTTTTGTTGGGCTCATTGATGACTATTCTCTTAATTGCTTATGTTGTACTATTTCTTTTATTTGCCTATCGGTACATTCATCTATTTATTGTTTCCACTAGAGAGATAGTTACTGTGATGGTGAAACATGTCGTAGCATGGTGTTTGGTACTTGGCAGGTTTAATAATCTGGGTTTTACCTTGGACTGCAGCCTCGCGTGAAACCTGGGGCATCACAGTTGGTATCAGAGCTCTAGTTTCAATATCCTTATGATCATCTCTGTGTTATATTGTGGAGTTAGGATAGAGTTTCCTAGGAATCGTGTATACAGTCCAATTGGAATTCCTAGTGTGAGTGAGGACGTATTATATATATACCCAGAAAATTATAAATATTTTTTTATATGATGAACTATTTTCTTTGAATAATAAGGCATGTTATGAGTAATATGTGATACGATTTACTTATTGGCATACGTTATATATTTTTCTACTTGAGATTCTATTTACTACGTAATAAGCTCTACTTCTATACTATAGATGTCAGGAAGAGGACGTGGACGCCGAGGTACTCGTGCTTAAGGAGCTGAGCAAGTTAGCAGCTCGTCTGACAGCTATCGAGGAGCAGTTAGCAGATCAGGGTCGGTAGGGAACACCCATTCAGGAGGAGATACCAGAGCGGACACCGGTAGTCACGTTGCCACCTTCAATTGATGATGGAGTGGCTGAGCAGGAGGCTTAGCTTTGTTTGGTAGAGAGGTACCAGAAGTTGAAGGCTCCAGAGTTTCATGGTTCGACGAACTCCATTGCGGCACACAAATGGAAGGAAGATGTAAGTAACATTCTGGACATGCTTAATGTGAATACTATGTAGAAACAAAGGCTAATAGCTTTCAGCCTCAAGGGCGATGCAAGAGGATGGTATCGGCTTCGTTTTACTCCAGAGCACAGGTTGACAGCCTCATAGGAGACTTTTGTGTATTTCTTCGAGGAGCAGTATGTTTCGACTGCAACGAAAGCCGGAAAGGAGTTAGAGTTGGCTTGATTGGAGCAGGGGGGCATGTCGGTAACGGATTTTAAGAGTAAGTTCATGTCACTACTTAGATTCACTGGCATGTGGCACACCGAGGAGAGACAGACTCAGATGTTCATGATGGGACTTCGTCTAGGTTTGCACCGATATCTAGTATCTCAGAGATTTCGTTCAGTACGAGAGGTGACAGATGCTGCCATAGCCTAGGAGACAGACACAGCTATGTTTATCAAGGGTAAAGATGGAAATGCTAAGTCAGGACAGTCAGGAGATAAGAGTAAGGGTAAGAGACCTTTTACAGGCTCAGGAGGACCCCAGTATCAGAATAAGTTTCCACAGCAGCAAGGTCCCCATAAGAAGGGCAATCATCAGGATCAGAGGGCGCAGCAACAGTGTCGGTTTTATGGAGTTTGTTTCAATTACAACAAGCTAGGTCACAGAGCAGTAGAGTACCGCAGCGCACCCGCAGCAGGCTAGCATGGCAGAAATCCGTAGCAACAGCAGAACCGTACTCAGGGTCACAGTCAGGGTCAGTAGTTGAGGATTGAGGCACCTCCAGCAGTCCCGAGGATTGAGGGACAGGTGCGAGCGATTCAGGAGATTCAGCAGGGACAGATAGTCCCATATGTTCCAGGTGATGCAGCACAGCCGACTAGTAGGGTGTATGCAGATGTTCCTCGCGATCATGGTGTGAACAGGACGGTGGTGGAAGGTATTTTCCTTGTGAATTCATTTCTAGCACGTATTCTTTTTGACTCTGGCGCTTCGCATTCTTTTGTCTCCTATGATTTATCGGTTAGTCTCCAGCTTGTGGCGCAGCCATTAGATTTTTCTTTATCTGTATCTACTCCTTTAGGGGAGATGTCTCTTTTAGAGAGTATTTGTAGGAGATGTATCGTCATCTTGGACGATTCTGAGTTTATAATAAACCTGATCATATTGCATATGTCTGAGTTTGATGTTATCCTTAGTATGGATTGGTTATCTTCCTACCATGTGAGTATCAACGGTTTTGCGAAGACAGTCAGTTTGCGAGCTTTTGATTGATCTGAGTTAGTGGTAGTGACCTCCAGAGGCAACCAGTTTGCGGATTCATATCTGGCATACGTCGAGGAGGTGATGTTACGGAATCGGGGCACAAATTTGAGTGATATACGAGTAGTCTCAGAGTTCCAGGATGTCTTTCAGGGCATAACAGGATTACCTCCAGAGAGAGAGGGCGAGTTCTGCATAGAGTTGCAGCCAGGCACCGCGCTGATTTCCCTGCGCTCCTTACTGTATGGTGCCTACTGAGATGAGGGAGCTACAGATCCAGCTAGATGAGTTGTTGTCTTAGGGATTCATTCGACGGAGTTATTCTCTGTGGGGAGCACCGGTCCTCTTTGTGAAGAAGAAGGACGGGAGTATGCGATTATGCATTGATTGTCACGAGTTGAACAAGGTCACTATCCGAAACAGGTACCCATTACCGAGGATCAATGACTTGTTCGACCAGTTACAGGGAGCTCAGTGTTTTTCGAAGATAGATCTTCGTTCCGGTTATCATCAGTTGCGGGTTCGAGAGATAAATATTCCCAAGACCGCCTTCTTGACTCGATATGGGTCATTCGAGTTTCTTGTCATGCGATTTGGGCTGACCAATGCACCTGTAGTATTCATGGATTTGATGAATCGGGTTTTTCGTCCATACTTGGACCAATTCGTGATAGTCTTTATCGATAATATTCTTATCTATTCGAGATCGGAGGCAGAGCACGAGCAGCATTTGAGGTTAGCATTGCAGACTTTATGTGAACACCGGCTGTATGTAAAATTTAGCAAATGTGAATTTTGGTTATCGGAGGTCAGATTTTTGGGCCATGTCATCAGTCGAGAGTGCATTGCAGTAGATCCGGCTAAAGTAGAGGTCGTACTTGATTATGAACCACTGAAGACAGTTACAGAGATTCATAGCTTCTTGGGTTTGGCGGGCTACTATAGGAAATTTATTCAGGACTTCTCGAAGATCGTGACGCCACTTACACGCCTTACTAAAAAGGGTGTACAGTTCATTTGGAGCACAGAGTACCATAAGGCATTTGAGACATTGAAGACTAAGTTGACTTCAGCACCAGTATTGATTATTCCCAGTAGTGATAAGACTTTTGTTGTCTACACTGATGCATCTTTATCGGGTCTTGGAAGAGTATTGATACAGACCCAGAGAGTTGTAGCCTATATCTCGATACAGTTGAAGACTCATGAGTAGAATTATCCCACGCATGATTTGGAGCTAGCAGCAGTGGTCTTTGCATTGAAGGCATGGAGGCATTATTTGTACAGAGTGCAGTTTGAGTTATTCACATATTACCAGAGTTTGAAGTACCTCTTCTCACAGAAAGAACTCAACTAGAGACAACGACGATAGATAAAGTTTATTAAAGATTATGAGTTCACTATACAACATCATCCGGGAAAGGCGAACGTGGTAGCAGACGCATTGAGCAGGAAGCATCGTCTCGAGCTAGCAGCTTTGAGGTGTTCACTATATTGGGATCTTTATACCCTCAGTCAATATGATTTCAGGCCAGAGATTGGTGGGAGTAGTGTTTTCTTAGGAGCTTTATCAGTACAACCGTCTTGGAGAGATAGAGTAGTCGGAGCTCAGTTAGAGGATTCGTGGATTCAAACCCGTAAGGGGAGATCTCCAAAGAACCCGAGGATGATTGGACTATTGGAGTAGATGGAGGCCTTCGGATGAAGGGTAGGATCATCATGCCAAACAATCTACAGCTGAAGAGGAAACTTTTTGATGGGGCACA
Source organism: Asparagus officinalis (assembly GCF_001876935.1). Taxonomy (NCBI): domain Eukaryota; kingdom Viridiplantae; phylum Streptophyta; class Magnoliopsida; order Asparagales; family Asparagaceae; genus Asparagus; species Asparagus officinalis. Next base: position 68,154,470 of record NC_033799.1, on the reverse strand, counting down.
TCGCAGCAGATATACAGTGCACCCAGGCACAACGAAGATGTACAAAGATCTAAAGAGGCATTTTTAGTGGAGTAGTATGCGTAGAGAGATTGCAAATTATGTGGCTAAGTGTTATACCCGCCAGCAAGTTAAGGCAGAACATCAGAGACTTGCAAGAACTCTATAACCTTTACCCATTCTCGAGTGAAAGTGGGTAGATATTTCAATGGATTTCATAGTAGGGTTACCTAAATCAAAGAAAGGAAATGATTCTATTTGGGTGATAGTAGACAGATTGACAAAGTCGGCGTATTTCTTACCTGTGAGGACGACTTATACGGCGAACACCTATGTGAGGATTATTATTCGAGAGATTATCAGATTGCATGGAGTTCCGAAGACGATTGTATCAGATTGCAGCAAGTTATCATTTAGCAGTGTATTTCACCCCCAGACAGATGGTCAGATCGAGAGTGTGAATCAGATATTGGAGGATATGCTGAGAGCATGTGTTATAGATTTTTAGGATAGCTAGGAGGATCACATCCTATTGATTGAATTTGTATATAATAATAGTTATCAAGCTACCATCGGGATGGCGCCGTATGAAGCCTTGTACGGGAGGCCTTGCAGATTACCTATATATTAGGCACAGCCAGAGGGTAGTCTATTACTTGGCCCGAAGCTAGTTAGGCAGACCACGGAAAAGGTGGCATTGATTGGAGAGCGCATTCTTGCTGCACATAGTAGGCAAAAGAGTTATGCAGATCAGCAGAGACGACCCTTAGAATTTCAGGTCAGAGACTTAGTTATGTTGAAAGTATCACCGATGAAGGGCATTTAGCGATTTGGTAGACGGGGGAAGCTCGCCCCGAGATATGTTGAGCGCATTGGAACTGTTTCATATAGATTAGATCTTCCAGCATCGATGTCGAGTGTACACGATGTATTTCATATTTTGATGCTGAAGAAGCATTTACGTGACGAAGAGCAGCAGAGGGTGATTGATTCACCGGAGGTTGAGATACAAGATGATTTGACTACCGTAGAGATTCCGGTATGCATTCTTGCTAGAGAGAATAATAAGCTTAGAAAAAAGTCATTCCATTCGTGAAAGTTCAGTGGAATCGGTAAGGAGCTGAAGAGATTTCTTGGGAGCGCGAGGAGGATGTTCGTCGCGACTACCCGCACCTGTTTGAACAGGTAAGGTCGATATTTAAATGTGCTTATATGCGTTGAAAGATTTGATTATATGTGTTGTTTAGTCACATATATTTAAATGTGCTTATATGCGTTGAAAGATTTGATTATATGTGTTGTTTAGTCACATTTATATTTAATGTTAGAATGGGTCATTCAACCCTTAGATCTTAATTACTCGGAACATATGGTATATATATGGGGGGGTTCCTAGTTTTGATTTTTCGCCCGACATACTAGTTCCATCTAATTAGAGGTTAAGTGAGAATGTACGCATTTTAGATTGTTAAGTTTAAATGATGCTTATATTTCAAATCGGGAGATTAATGATACGAGATGTGTACGTGAGGGTTTCCTTGTTTGGATTATACCTTTTTTGTGTTTTTCTCGTATTATTAATCTCTGTGATGCGACTGCAAAATTTCGAGGATGAAATTCTTTTAGGGGGGGAAGGACGCTGTCGTACTTTTAAAACAGGTTACCTCTCATATTTCTTCGGTATCTAATGTTTTTGTTCAAGATGGGGTTGTTGCTTCTGCTGAAAAATGTGATGCAAAGGTTCTTGTCATTAGTGATAGTCCCTCTGCAGTACTGTCACTTTCCCATATCCTCTGGGAAACACCTTCCAGAGTAGTTTCCCATGACTCTTGCCCCTTAACAATATGGGTTTGTAGAGAAGATCGTCATCCTTCAGAAGTCAGCTGGCTTTCAAGCTCTTATACAATTTCAATCACAGTAAAAGGCTGTGGAAGTAATGAATTATCTACAAGGGCGCAACATTTATGATGGTTGTTGTCAATTAGCCATAGAAATTTCCAATCTCAGTCTTGACGACGAAGTGCCTTTAGTAGATGAAGATGTTGAGGTGAAGCGTCTGATGAGGCTTGAAGCGTCTGTTGAGGTGCTTCTCTACAAACCCATATGGAGATGTTGCTTTTGCTAGCAATATCAGTCCAAGCATCAGTCAGGCTCTTGGTCTTGCAACACGAGCCTCTACTATATTTGCAGCAGCTGACATAGAGCGTTCATCCCTCATTTTGTGTGGTAGAGCTTTCGTTGATGCTAATGTTATCAGAGATGCCTTAGCTGCTTTGGTTGATTCTTTAATATCTGCAAGGGGAGGCCTTCCACTTGCTGCCAGGCTGATGCGGCATAAACATGTACCAAAAAATATTGTAAGTGCACAACTGTGTCAAGTTATAGTATAAAGATATCGATCCCACGAGAAAGGTGTTTTCTAGGAGAAAATATAAAATCAGTTCTTAAGTTGTGTGCGTGACAAATAGGAGTGATGAGTGAATGTGATTGTGAAGAGATAATGAGAGTGAAAGTGATAGTGTGTAAATCAATGTTTTTGAGAGTGGATGCGAGTAAAAAAATAAATGTGATCAACAAGGCAAGAAGGAAGAATGAATAAAATCGATAAACAAATAAAAAATCAAAAATATAAAGATAACGGATTCAATTAAAGATATGGGTAATCTAGAATTGAATCCACTTCTTAGAAAAATGTGATTCCCTATAGGGTTCTAGCCTAAAGGCGAATCAAAGAAAGTGAAAATAAATAAAAAGAAAAACTAAACCCAAGAGGGTTCTAGCCTCAAGGTGAATAGTGCAAGAAATTAAAATCTAACTACAAAATAAATTATAAGATCTAAACTATAAAATAAATTGCAAGAATTAAATGCAAGAAAATAAATCTACTCTATAAGCATGAAATAAATCTAATCTATGAGCCTGAAATAAATCTAAGGCAAGAGGGTTCTAGCATCTTGGCTATTTAAACAAGAAAATAAAATTTAATTACAAGCATGAAAATAAATCTAAACTAATAAGCAATAAAAGAGGAATAAGAAAAACAAACCTTCAAATTAATCTCCATCTTCATCATCCAACAAAGAGAAGAAGAGAAAAATTTAAAGTGGTGAAAAAATTATTTTATTAATTGTAATAAAAAGTTACAAATTTGGAATGCCTTCTTAATTAAGAGTAGCCCTCCTTTCCAAAAGGAGTTATAAAAATTTTCACACCCTCAACCCCTCACTCTCTACCCCTATTTATAGTAAACAACAATGAATGAGAGCCCTTGGATGAAGACTTAAGCCCTAAGGAATCATTTTTAGCCTTTGAGCTTTTGGGCTTGAATTCTTGGGCCTTTTGCTTGTTTTCTTCATTAATTCAATGGGCTTTTGCTGAAAGAAGAGATCTTGAGCTTTATTCTTTATTAACCTTCAAATTCTTCCCATAATTACTTCTCCAGCAAAGAGGCCAACAAGAATTACATTTCTAGTGGGGTAACACATATCCTGAAGAACGGGTTGATTTGTCATTTCTTGGATTGGTTCAACACGGATTAAACGATGAGAATTATCCCTAACCCAAGTTTGCATACACCAAAACAACTTCTTTTTATAATTTTTTTTTTAAGAAAGAAAGAAAATTAGTTTTTTTTATGAGAAGAAAAATTCTAACTAAAACAAATCAAAGTAATCACTTTTCAATCACTCTAATTCTAGGGTTAGCCTAACTCAACTAGACCAGCTCCTAACCAAAAACTCCTACAGTGAAAAGATTAAAGTTTTACCCAGGTAGTTAGCCAGGTAAGGATAGTACTAGAGGGTGATCAAAGAGCAATTAAGTACCTCTTTCCTTGCGGAGCGCTTTACGCAACCCCTAAACATTGCCTTAGACACCAACTAATCTAAGAAAACTTAAATCGGTTCACTTCAGGATTTCTTGTTCCTTATTGAGCTCGAGTCCTTAGGGCCAACGTCTAATGAGTTTTATTAGGCTTGGGTAGTGTAGTGAGGAATTAGTGATTTTTGGGCTAAGGAAAGGGTGATGAAATCCCTCACCTTATCTTGATATGGGGTTTCGCCCAAGATGCTCAAATCACTTGGGGAATTCCTACTAACGATATGAAATGCAACCCTATGAATTAAAAGCAACTAAAAAGGATGGAAAAGAAAAAATCTTTTTTTTTTAATTAGGGTTAACAATCAAACAAATGAGAAGGGGAAAATTATTTGAATTTATTATCTTGTTAGTAAATGTCAAAGCGAAAGATGGATTTTATTATGGTCAAAAAAAATAAAATCTTTTTTTTTTAAAATCCTAATTGTCTCTAATTGTGAAGCTAACTAAAAGGGTGGAATTGAAAACGCTAGAAAGAAGACTTATCCGAAAGCAAATTTTCAAATCCTAGTTCTCCAATCCGCGATCTTCAAGATCCAAGCGTTTCCTTCACAATAAACACACCAGTTAAAGAACCAAAATAATTAAAACCTACTTAAGCACCCTCCCCGGCAACGGCGCCAAAAACTTGATGCGGCATAAACATGTACCAAAAAATGTTACAAGTGCACAACCGTGTCAAGTTATAGTATAAAGATATCGATCCCACGAGGAAGGTATTTTCTAGGAGAAAATATAAAATCAGTTCTTATGTTGTGTGCGTGACAAATAGGAGTGATGAGTGAATGTGATTGTGGAGAGATAATGAGAGTGAAAGTGATAGTGTGTAAATCAATGTTTTTGAGAGTGGATGTGAGTAAAAAAATAAATGTGATCAACAAGGCAAGAAGGAAGAATGAATAAAATCGAGAAACAAATAAAAAATCAAAAATATAAAGATAGCGGATTCAATTAAAGATATGGATAATCTAGAATTGAATCCACTTCTTAGAAAAAAAAGTGGTTTCCTAGAGGGTTCTAGCCTAAAGGCGAATCAAAGAAAGTGAAAATAAACAAAAAAAACTAAACCCAAGCGGGTTCTAGCCTCAAGGTGAATAGTGCAAGAAATTAAAATCTAACTACAAAATAAATTACAAGATCTAAACTGCAAAATAAATTGTAAGAATTAAATACAAGAAAATAAATCTACTCTATAAGCATGAAATAAATCTAATCTGTGAGCATGAAATAAATCTAAGGCAAGAGGGTTCTAGCCTCTTGGCTATTTAAACAAGAAAATAAAATCTAATTACAAGCATGAAAATAAATCTAAACTAATAAGCAATAAAAGAGGAATAAGAAAAACAAACCTTCAAATTAATCTCCATCTTCATCTTCATCATCCAACAAAGAGAAGAAGAGAAAAATTAGTGGTGAAAAAATTATTTTATTAATTGTAACAAAAAGTTACAAATTTGAAAGGCCTTCTTAATTAAGAGTAGCCCTCCTCTACAAAATGAGTTATAAAAATTTTCACACCCTCAACCCCTCACTCTCTACCCCTATTTATAGTAAACAACAATGAATAGGAGCCCTTGGATGAAAACTTAAGCCCTAAGGAATCATTTTTAGCCTTTGAGCTTTTGGGCTTGAATTCTTGTACCTTTTGCTTGTTTTCTTCATTAATTCAATGGACTTTTACTGAAAGAAGAGATCTTGAGCTTTATTCTTTATTAACCTTCAAATCCTTCCCATAATTACTTCTCCAGCACAGAAATTCAGATCGTGCTTCTTTGTATGAATATTTGTCCATGATATGTTCTGATTTTAGAGATGTCATAAATACAAAAGTTATAGATCTCGTTCTTAGCTTTTCAGAGAATGTTTATTCAGCCAATTCCAAGTTGATACGAGAGAGATATGGCCAAAATACCAAATATTATTGAGATATCCAGATTGCATGATTTGTTTCTTTTTTCACAAAACTTCTTCATTTGTTCCTTGATGGTATATTCATTTTTCTTGGGCTTTTGAGCTTGGACTTTTGGATATTTTCTCGACATTTTGGGCTTCAATGCTTCATTAAATATTAAAAGAAATTATTTGGCTTCATGGGCTTCATTCTTTTGCTTTTGCCTTTGGGCTTTGGTGTTAAATCAAGGGGCCTTTGTTGAGAGATGAGAGTTTGAGATTTATTCTTCATTAACCTGCAATTAAAGATAAAAATAATTATTCGTGGTATATTTATTCATATCAAATAGATAATGAGGGTATAAAACTGTAATAAAATATGATTATCACAGGCTCCTTGAGGCTGGTAATTCTTTGATTCTTTTGTTTGCTTCGGAAGACACTATTCGGACATGTTCTGATCTTTGTCAGGCATTGGTGACTCGAGATGCTGGAGTTGTTTTGAGTTCTGATTGTGTTGTTTTCTTTTTAGAACTAGAGGTCATGCAAAAAGTTTCTAAAGAAACCTGCTTCTGTGATCATTGCTTCCGCTGACAGCACCGGTGCAATTCCATTGATACCGAAGCAGTCTCCAGGACACGCCGCTTATCACTTTCTAGCAGGCGATCAGGATGGAAAATTCTTGTCTGTTTTCAGCAGAGGTCCTTCGCCTATTGATCCGCTAGCACTTGCCATGGCCCTATTGTCACATTTAAAGAATAATGAGATCTCGTCCTTCTGGATCAATGTTAACAGTGGTGAGCTTATAGTTGATGAATCAGAGCAAATTCTGGACATGAGGTTGGTTGTCAAAGGGAATCGTTTGACAGATCAAGTTTTCATCAAATGGAAGGAGCGCACTTCATTAGATTCAACTTGGGAACCTTACTGGGAACTTGTTAAACAATTTCCTACATTTGCTTGTGCCGAGCAACAAATGACTGGTTTTGGTGGTGTAATCAGTTTTGAGCTAGCTGGAGGTTAGTTGTAGATTGTAAGGTTTCCTACATTGGACCTTGGGACAAGGTCCAATTTAAGGGGAGGGAATTGTCAGGACCTAATGAACAGCCAGGGGCTCTGTCAATTGAGCCAAGGACATTGGAAGCTTGAAGACTGGTAGCTTGGAGAGCTGGGAACTGATATACAAGATTTGGGGGACTGATACGCAAAGTTGGGGTGACTTGCAAAGACTTTAAAAGTTCAAGGGCTTGTAATAAATGTTCTGTTACAATTGTTTCCTGTTTCTGCTTACTGTTAACAGTGTTTGTGCACGTTTCTGTTGTGCCCGTGTCTGTAACTTTGGGATTTACAGTCGATTGGTATAAGTAGAGGAAATGTAAATCAAAAGGATTATGAAAGAAATGAAACAGAATCTGTTATTCTTCTCAAACTCAACTCATGTTCCCTTTCTCTCTTTCTCTATCAATCTTCAATTCTTGTCTAAATTTCTCTCAATTTCCTTCTCTATTTTCTCTCAAATTTCACCACAGGCACAGCCATGGCCGTGAATGGGCTCAGGAAGATGAGCAGGGGTTTCGGAACCTCACAGAAGATATGTTGGATTTTACTAGATATAGAGATTTTTAAATTAACAGTTCAAATTAATTGCAGGATATTATTTATTAGATCGATGGTTTAGACAAAAGGACACACGTTAAAATATTTTGTGAAGGAGGAATTTAATATGACATCCTCTGATGAGTTCAAAGGCTTTTTAGTTTTGATTTAATGTATACCTTAGTAAAAGATAGGATTTTATGCATAACATTACTTGGCTCTATTCGACAAACTCCACAAAACTAGACAAGGACTGATGTTGGCTTAGCTTTGAATTGAACCAGTTCTATTTTAGTCCAAGAGGAAGATGGATCAATATATAGAATCAAATTTAGCACAATATTTCTCAATAAGAGTCCTTTCCAAAATGAGTCCAAGATGAAACTTTATCCTATTTTGTGAGGCTGCCAAAGAGGCTCATAAGATAGTACTCTTGCGAAAATCGTCTTTAATATAATGGAATAACATCTTTGAATGTTCGCATTAAAAACACTTGTTAGGAAGCGTAGCCGGTTACTAAGTAGGGGTAACAAATGATGACCTGACACATTGATTCGAACCGACCCGCTATTAACAGGCATTGGCCAGTTAGGGCTGAGTCGACTCGGTTATAAATTAAACTGGGTACCACTCAACCCAACTGACCCGCTTAGCACCTTCATTGACAACCAAAGCGGTCGTATGTTCCCAACCTAAATGAGCCATTCTTTTCGATCTGGCCAAAAATCTCTTCGCGGAGCTATGAGCAAAAGCAGTAAGGCACTGTTTGGTAACCAAAAAAAGTGTCTTATCTAAAAGCTTGTGTCTTATTGACTTGGTCAATAAGCTAGTAGAACTGTTTGGTGACCAAAAATATGAGGAGATTATTTTGGAGATTGTGTTTTTTGCAAGTAGCTTTTGGAAAGCTATCTCAAGTAGCGTTTGTCTTTGGGAATGAGCTGCCAATTTTTTTTCCCTAATAATTCTAATTTTATATCAATAATATTGTATGTCTTTTTTAGTCATTTAACAAATTTAAGCTAGTTGTACAGCTACTTTTGCCAAACAGCTCTAGTCAATCAGTTAGCTACACAGCTAACAGCTTTCAGCTACAATTTCACAGCTTTCAGCTAGCTTAACAGCTTTCAGCTATAATCTCGTAGCTTTCAGCTAGTTTTGTCAAACAGAGCCTAAGTGGTGGGGACCAGTGACCAGCAGCAGAGGGAGGTGGCAAAGACCGCCTCATGCCAAATGTACTCTCCTCTTCAAATGGTTACTCCGGATTTTTGGCGTTATTTAGATTGGGTCCTACTTTGAACTACAGGCAGACTTCACGTCTGCAGAGGATTGCAGGAAGCCGCCACGGCTAGAGCTTTTGTAATCTATTCCATTGCCTTTCCTATTTTCCCATTACTTCATTTCGCTTTTTGGGTGTATTTCCTAATTTTGCAATTCAAAATTTATGCACGAATTTATCCTCTTTACCAAATTAATGCTTTAAGAAGTTTTCATTTATAGTAACAACAATTTAAATCCTTTTTAGTAAAAAACACAGCTTATTTAGATGATGTTTTGGAAAGAAATACTTTTAATTACAAATTACATGCCCTTTTTAATTTTAGCAAGCTACTCTCAAAATTAAAAGTAGATTGATTTTAAAGATAATTTGGTCACTTGTGTCAGGTGCAAGTAACACATCTAATAATAAACCGGTCAACCTAATTATTAAACACGCCGGGTCGAGCTTATATGGATCGGATCAAAACTGACCCCAACAGCATTGATGTAATCCAACTCATTTACCACCCCCTCATCATTTGAGTAGCGAAAAATGAGCTGCTAAAACACTAGGGAAAGTTAAGTACACGATTTAAGTTTTGGAATAAACGGCTATTGTTCTTATTACTCACTGCAGCAGATATACTGTAAATGTATCTAAATAGAAAATCAATGCTTACAGCGGCAAGTAGCAGCAAATATCACTTTATGGTAAGCTGTACGCAGCATAAATCAAACATGGAATCACAAACAAATTCAAGCCATTCTCAGCTATATGAGGTGACTGCTTTAGTTTTGAACAAAACGGTATTATCACTAGGAATTATTTCTGTCAAAATCGTTAATGTGCATGCTTTAAATAATGGCTTCCGTTTTGAACAGTCTTATCATCCTTGTTACTCCCTGAAGCAAGTATACAGTAAATATATCAAAATATGACATACATCCCTCAGCAGCATCGCGTTGCAGCAAACATCAGTTTCTGAAAAGTACTAACCAGTCAAAATCAAACATGGATTCACAAATGATTCAAGTCATTATCAGCTTTAAGGCGTATCCCCATTCACAGGGTATACCTATAAAGGCGTATCCCCATTCACAGGGTATAGCCATAAAAGCCACATCAAGAAATATCTAACAAAAGGAACCATCAAAGAATAGATTTTAACTTGCGCTAAAATTCTACATCAAACTGGTTAATGTGCACGTTACTAATATATACATTTAGCATAAGAAAAAAACTCAAATCCAAGAGCATCTTAAGTAGTGCATATCAGTCAGTCGAGCGCTAGCCTGAAATCTTGAGTATAATAAGGCGTGCATTACCACTAGTTCATATCTTCATGATATGCATGCCGAAGAGAAAAACAGTATTTGAACCCCAAAATTACTTGGCAACAGCGTTCTAAATATCAGACACCAAGGATATATGAAATAGCAGATTTCAAGGATATATGTCAAAGATATTAAATAAATATTGGGATGTCATATCAAATAATATGTATACACAAATCACAGATGTTCACAATTGATGCACCAAAGAATGAAGCTGTGGAGAAATGTGGTATTTGTCGCCAAACTTTTGCAAGATAATCTAGTCCCACTTGAGCCCTTTTTTCTGATTATTTACGTAAGCAGATATTTGTTAGGTTCACAGGTAAACTGAGCCATAAGCCCAAACCAGTCTTTTTTAAAACAAATAAAAATCCAAATCAACATATTTTTACGCTGATATGTTACTAGAGAGATCATGAAAATTATGATATCACCCAAAAATTGCAAAAGCAGTAAAGGATATTGCCTTATAAAAGGATACATTCACCAATATTTCAGCCATCTTGGAGATAGTTTTAGACAAACCTTAGCAAAAATTCAGAAACTTAGGTGTCAACATAAAATCAAGAATGAAACCAAGATCGACAAACCATAAACCAAAAACATGTCATATTTAAGACAAATTTGCAGCAAATAAAAATTTAGATTCAATTTTGCTATGAAAGTAACAGCACAAAGTAGTATCTCAGCTGATATCGTGTTGACCAGAATCTTTTCCTCCTCCTGCATAAGCTCACAATGGAACTTACCAAAGCTGCATATATCTACCTCAACATACTTCAATAATTATTAACCTTTTCTTGTAGCTCTGCATATTGCTCAGAATTAAGCTTATTAGAAGGCTGCACAGCTATTCTATGGTCAACAATCTACAGTCAATTTTGGCAATTTATCTCTACCACTGATGATTTAGTGAAAAGGAATGGAGCACACTTAGCAGCTGAAACAAGAGAACTGCTAGAATTCTTACAAGTTCCACTTACAGGTACGAAAGAAGATCAAAAGTTGTTTCACAAAACAATATTTCTTAACTTCTTATAGTTATAGCAACCCATAAGGAACTCGTTTGGTCGGAACCATTGAAATATAGAATCGTCAGCCTGTCTAAGCACTTGACCCTTATCCAAAAGAAGATAAATTGTTTTCTTACCATAGATAATAAAGCAGCAATAATTCTCAAAAATCATTTTAACCTAAGAACACATATCGCTTATATATGTTAATATAGAAATTCAGATGAGGCCATTTTGTGGGTGAAACAATAATTTATCTTCTGTAGCAAACATAAATTCAGAAGGCACTGCTTTGGGTCTAAAATTTCAGTTCCTTTGTAGTTCGTATGCATGAATATGAGCAAACCAATAGCCATGAGAGAAAGCATAAATTTATATCGGCTTTCATGCCATCTCATATGCAAGATAGGAAGGCACCCCGAGTAAGCACTGAAGAAAATAGGCAACAAACGATGTAAGAATATGATAAAAGTCTAAAACTTACATGATAATAATCTATTTTGCATAATCTTAACTGACTTAAATTATAAAAGGTTTAGGTAAAATGTGAGCTCATATTTAAATCATAGCAACGAGAACAATAAGAAGAGGTCAATAATCTCGATAATAGTTAAGGATAAAAAATATTCCATGGTCTGATCAGCTTGTTTGCTTCATAATTTATATTAGTTAGCTGATATACTAGAAACATATATTTACGGATAAATCTCACATCTTTACTTACTAGTTCTGGCAGAGGGAGGCAGCAAGCTTGAGACAACTAATATAAAACTTCCAAGAAAACCATCTATATCATTCTTCTACTCTGCATAATGTAAAACCAAAAATTAGAAATATCATCAAACAATGAACATTTATTGAAATCTTTAATGGAAAATAGTATACTAATGGAAGAAGTTTGTTATACTAATGGAAGAAGTTTATTTGATTCTGTTGCATAATGTATAAATGAATGCATATTATGCAATATGAAAGAAGGCAAAGTATTTTGGGTTTACATTGTCTGCATATATCTGGCTATTCCTTTCATATCTTCAAATGTTCTTTTAAGGATTGCGTGGAGGTTAATGATGTTTGCTTTCTATTATGATTTTACACCTGTTTTCCCCTTAAGTTAAATCTCTCGGAGCCCGATCTTTGAGTCAAAATTTCAAGGATATGATAATAGTTAGCAAAACGTAGGAGATACTCCTTAATAGAACTGAATGAAAGAATACGATTCATGTAGCCCACAACTTTGTCATAACTGCTTTATTACTGTTCTTGTTGGTTCCTATTGAGGGCAGGTATGAAATGCATAACTGATAAGTTTTCAGTGAAGACTTCATACTTCGGCAGTAAATTGATTACATATGAAGCATCAAAAAAAAACATGAATTGTCAAAGTAGAAGTCAATGCAGACTGTTGCTGAGCAACTAATCCACAATGAAAGATGAAAGATGGCTAATACATGTGAACTCAGGAATTGTCAAAAGGATAGAAACGCAAAAATTTGTAGGTAAGTAAAACAGAAAAGATTCAGGGCCTGTTTGTTTTACTAAAAAAAGAGGGAAATCAAAGAAATGGAAAACTATTAAAATGAAGAATTGGTTTGGGAGTGTTTGGTTGGCTAAAAAAAGAAGGAAATCAAAAAAATGGAGATGAAATGATGTTAGTTGTCATATTATTATTGGATGATGTGAGTGATTTTTTAAGAAAACTAGTTTTGATGTTGTTTGGTTGGCGAAAAAAATAAGGAAATGAATTATAAGAAACCTATTTCCTTTAGTTTGTTGTTTTCTTTTGGTTTGGTTCATTCTTAAAAATAAGAAATGAAATGAGATGAGATGAGTTGTCATTGTATTATTGGGTGATGTGATCCAAGATTAAGAAAAGTGTTTTCACAACTTTTTGGGATGAAAACAAATAAATGAAATGTTAATGAGATGAGGTGAATTGTTATAATATTTTATTGGATGATGTGAGTGATTTGAAATGATGAAAAGAGATGAGTTGAGTGATGTTTGGATGAAAATAATATTTTATTAGATGTGACGGATGAGTTGTTAGATGAAAATAATATTTTATTAGATGTGATGGATGAGTGATTAGATGAAAATAATATTTTATTAGATGATGTGGATGAGTTGTTGGATGAAAATAATATTTTATTAGATGTTATGGGTGAGTTTTAGGGATGGAAATGGAGGAAATAGTACTTTTTGAGATTTTCACCTTTTCCATTTCCATTTCTTGGTTTTTCTTGGTTTTTAGGAAATAACCAAACAGGCCCTCAAAGAAAAATATAGAGGTCAAACTTCAGGAACTTTGACACATCTGAAAATAGATTAGAATAGAGGAAATGCCCAGAGGAAGACAATTATATGAATTTGACAAAGAGAATAAAGTCAACTATTGGATTTGACAAAGAGAAACATGAAATCAAGTATTGGGCCAAGATACAAGTGAAGAACATGAAGACTACTGAATGAAAATTAACCGAGGAACATCAACACAAATTAGATGCAAGTATATATTTTCTATAACACCGAAAACAAGGTTTATGAGCAGAAATACAGAATCATTGCATTACTTCATGTGCGAATTCATTACACCCAACGAAAGGACAAAGCTGATTGGCTACATGCTTCAATGCAATCTAAACTACACAAGCTTTTAAGTAAAAGCAATGGTTTTTTAAATCTCCTAAAGTGTCAGAATAGTACATAGATGTATAGTTCTCTGGTGACTCATATGACACTGGGTGCTTAGATGATCACAGAATAATATCAAACCAGCTCTTGAACCTTAAAACGCTTATTGTTCAATCTCTCCTAAGACCCATCCCCACCCCCCCACCCCAAAAAAAAGAGGGAGGGGGGAGGGGGGGTGGAGGAAATAGAGAATCCCATCCCCACCCCCCCACCCCAAAAAAAAGAGGGAGGGGGGAGGGGGGGTGGAGGAAATAGAGAATAATAGAATTGATGATATAATCAAAAGATATGGTTCTCCATTAAAAAATTAGGATATTGGGTGGTAAAAGCATTACATCATTTGCTAGAGGAATAAAGTATTAATATCAATTGGGACAGATGAATTTAAAAAAAAGTGATTTTAGGTTAGGTGCATAATTATTGTTATCCATCTTTTTAGCTAGGAAGCTAAGTTGCATGGAAACGGGTGCGGGTACGGAACACGGTAAAACTGTAAAATATAGGGTACAGGGACACGACTACATATATATATTGAATTAATACGGTACATAAGATAAAAAATTTCCCCTTCATGTGCTATTAGAATTAAAATTCCGATCACATTTTTGAGTTTCTTTTATCATATTGATTATCGTGAATTGTAAACTACTCATTTTTTTACTAGACATCTAAACGACCCATTAACTATATAGTTTTAAACTTGGGTATGGACCGAAACGAATCCGACCCGTATTTCATTAGTTTCAAATGACGGATGTGAAGTGTAAGCTCTACGTCCAGGAAGTCTTTGACAAGTGTTTTAAATTAACGCATATATCATATAATTGAGTACTTATTGTAATAAATGCATACATATATTCAAGAAGTGTCCATGAAGTTTGGGTACGGGAAAGTGTCGGGTACGTGTCTAGTCCAGGTACGACTTCATTATAGAAGTACCCGGGTAACATAGCTAGGAAGTAACCTTTTCAGTTCGAATGCAAAAAAGAAAATAAAGTAGAGAGATGCAGAAAACCGATTTTCTATTGTTTCCAGATACAAGTTTGCTTATGATCTTTTTACTATACAACTTATCACTGCTGATTAAAGTGCATCCATATACAAAAACTTAGCAACCTTTGGATGACATGCCGCTAAACCCTCTTTGACTGATATGTCACAAGAAGAGAGAATGCATATGTAGTATGATCATCCTTCTATGTGAGCCTGCCCAACTCGGTTTAAAATTTTCATCAGGATCTTATATCTAATACTATTATAAAAGTGTGCTGGTATGTTAAAATATTTCTTTCAAAAATGTCATTTAAAACATATACATGCATACATAAAACAAATGCATCCATACATAAACCATACCTCATACATACATACCCCCAATTAAATGCATTATTATTCATAACCCCTAAAATAATTTCGCCATGACTAAGTTGTTTATATTTTTTATAACTTCTCATTGACATATTAGTCTCTTATAATTCTCACTAATTATCACTATCATAATTAAAAAAATATTACAACCATTCATCTTCTTACTAAACCACTATAAATCATAACAAATCTCTTACAAAAATGAATACATCATATGCAAACCTCATCCATCTCCATTGCACCTCCTCAAATCCTTAAACGTCTCTTTGTCCCGATTTTGCCTATTTTGATTTCATTCTCTGCACAACCAATCACTACTTACTATCTCTTATTATAACATGATGAGATTAGCATGACTTATAGCAAAAAAATTCTTTTCTACCTTTTATAACCTCCCAATAACAAATTAATCTCTCACTCTCTCTTTCTTAATTCTCACTAGTGATCACTACCATAATCATAGAGAATGTTTCAACTGATTTTTTACCATAAGAATTTTTCTTTGCTTGATTTGGCATATTATAATTTATGTCTTTATTGGTCAATCAAGATTTTTGAAGTTTGTATTTAATTTGTGTTTTGAGAACCATAAAATCCAATCAAGTATGAAATTCATGATTTAACAATATATGTTTTACTTAAAATATTTAACACTAATAACAAATTAATCTCCTACTCTCTTTCTTAATTCTCACTAATGATCACTACCATAATCATAGAGAATGTTTCAACTGTTTATCTTTATACTAGCCACTATAAATCACAACTAATTTGTTTAAAAATTTCTATGAATTCTCTTTTAAGTATAATTTCCTACTTCATTATTAACACTAATAAAGTAAGATTTCGAAATAAGCTAAATATAGAGTGAGACTTCGTGACATGTGTGTATTATTTAGAGCTCAAGGTCTTAAAACTAAATTTTGGAAATAACACATCAAGTTACTTCACTTCCAACTGAACAAGTAAGATGAATAATTGAAGAAGAAACAAAGAGTAGTTTCCCGTATTTATATAAATGAGTTTGAGATTTTTAGGTTTTGCTCTTACTATGTATATGCAAAGATCTTTAGTACTAGCATAATATGCACATAGCAGTCCATATTTTCCAGCGTAACGAAGAAAAAAGATTAAAAATTTTAACGTCAAATAATATTCAATCTGCTATTATGGAAATTAATTTTGAACTGAGGATATAGTTTGGTCATTCCCATCATGATGATGGTTCCTTAAAAAATCATGTACTGAGTTGGAAAATCCATCCTTCACAATAAGTTTTGTCTGATTGAAATTTGTAGGTTCAACTTAAAAATATTGTTAGAGCAAAATAATGACACACATTACTATAAGACCCCATAACTTTTTTTGATGATGTTTGTTCTTAACAATTGAAGAAGCTCTGATTAAGTCTTTTCAGAGGACTATATAGATTTTGGTTAATTTTTTAGCTCTGATAGAGTATGTTCTTAGTTGTCATAGAACATAAAAATTTTCAGATTAATACAAAATATTTAAATTTTTATTTTACAGTCTGTATGTTATTTATCCTTCCTAATGGTATAACTATATTACAAATTTGTGAATAAAAAACCCCGGCATGTGCTAAATTATAAACGTCAAACATTATGTTAAATTATAAAACAAATAGAATTATGCTTTTTAGGTAAATAATGTCTTTCAGGTATTCCATAAGTTTTATTAGAAAGCTCTGGTTTTATAAAACTAAAATTTTAGAAAAATTATAGAGTAAACCTTTAAATTTGTAAAACAACCCTGAAACTTCATAATTTTATAGATAAGGACCTTGCAAAACAACCCTAAAACTTCACAAATAAACCTCATAAAAGATTATATTTACTCTAGGATTTTAATGATAAAAAGATAGCAAAAATCCTCAAATTACATCTAACACCAAACTTATTATAAAAAAAAGATAAACATAAAATTAATCCAATAACGTGGAACACACGTGCACTATACTAGTAGTTCAAAAAGTCCATTATAGGATATAACTTCAAACAGATGATTGTTGCAGTGCTGCTCTGAAAAGATATCTGCAGTTATTTGTTCAAGTTACTTAATGGTAAAATAAGATTGTCACAATAAGATTTTATTGCCTCTTCAATCTAGTTCATAGAGTCAAGGGCAAAACTTGGCTGGCTTGAGGTAGTGCACAAGCGCAACCTTAACTTTGGATAACATTCCATTGCAGAATTGTCCATTTCAAGCCTTACGCTCCTCTTATCTGCCAAATCTATATGTATATTTACACGTGTTTTTTTTGGGAGGGGGATCTGGGGGAGGAGGGGAGGAGGGGTTGGGGTGGGTTTTATGTGTTTACTTCCAATAAAACATGGCCCAGTGACAAAAGAATTAACCCCTCTTCAATTTCAATTGGATTCAAACCATTTTCATAGTAACAAAGTGGCTGAAAGTCACTACCTTGAATAACTGTGATTAGTTAAAACTAGTACTTCAACATATTCTTGTTACACATATCTCACATTAACTCAAACAAATCATAGCCGTTCCAACAAATCATAGACGGTTGTAAAAGTAATCATCCCTCCACTATTTGATTGCATAAAAATCCAAACCATATGGAAATCTTAATTACTTGATAACTTGGAAAATATTGTTATTTCATCTATTTACTATAACATTTATTATTGCCCTTAACTATCAGAATAGGAATGATCCTAATTTTCCAATTCAATACTATTAAGAGAAATTATTTGGTTTTATCAAAAATCTCTCTTTTTCCACCCAATCTAGCGACAACATAAAATTAGCATTTTCATGGTCGTTACAAGGGAAATAATTTTTACAAAATAAAATTATACAACATGTTTCATAAGAACGTGACATTGGCTATTGATCTTCGAACTATTTTCCTTTCCTACAGTATCTGAGATAACAACGATAAGCTCAAGGTGCCTTCAAGTTGGTTTTTTACCATTATCATGAAATAACTATTTTTCAATTTGTAGGAGATTTTTACTTGTTTTACCTTTTTTCGTACACTTATTACTTACAATTAAGATTTATTTATATAATATATTGTATCCATTATTTCTCGAAAAAATATTTACCTCACTTCATTTTAGTTTTGTTTTACATATTAACGAAGATATAGAAAGAAAAAAGAACAACCCGATATCTTTGTATGGCAAAGAATAGACATAAAGACAAAAAAATGATAATCTAAAACATTTACTTCTTTTAAATTTTTCCTACACTTATTACCTACAATTAAGATTTATTTATATAATATATTGTATCCATTATTTCTCGAAAAAATATTTACCTCACTTCGTTTTAGTTTTGTTTTACATATTAACGAAGATATAGAAAGAAAAAAGAACTACACAATATCTTTGTATGGCAATTAATAGACATAAAGACAAAAATGATAATCTAAAACATTTACTTCTTTTAAATTTTATGCCTTATAAAATTTCACAATATAAAAGAAATTCTATCAGAAATATCTCTTTTTCAACTCGATTTTGTGACAACATAAAATTAGCATTTTCAGTCATCACAAAAGAAATACTTTTTAAAGAAAATTAAAATTAATATAGCATGCTTCACAAGAACCTAACATTGGATGTTGGTCATTGACATATCTTTTTCTAGTGTTTCTTAGATAATGACAAATGTAAATATGCTTGAGGTGCCTACTACTTCACTTTTATCACTAGTGTTTTAAATGTCGGTCGACATGTCAAACATGTCAGCCGACATTGCGGATTTAAAGGTCAACTGACACGATATGAAGATTTTCAATGCGTATTGCATTTTCATTATTCATGTCGGATATATCGAGTGACATATCAACAGGATGTATTATGGGGCATGTTAGTTATCTCGACCGATTTTTCAGTCAAAAAATTTGGCTAATTATTTTTTATTATGTTTATCTAATCAGGTTTAGGATTAAATTTCTGATGGAGTTAATATTACTTCTAAAGACAAAACCTAATCAGTTAGGAAAAAAAGACCAAAGTCATTTCGATCACTCCTCTTCTCTCTCTCCTTCAACATCTCATCGGTCTATTCTCCGAGCTGTTTCTTCGACATCAATATCAAGCAATCTTCTCCCTCCTTTTTTCACCTATTTCCTTCAACATTAATCCTAAGCATCAAAAGTTATTTAGTTTTTTTTATAGTTAGACAATATCATTTATTAAGTATGTTTAGATTTTATTTATGATTATATATTACACATTTGCACACCATCCGATATGACAATCCGATATTTTTCATATCCCCAATTTGCGTTATCCGATATGAATTTTAGTCGTCTGACTTAAACCCGATATCGACATTTAAAACCTTGTTTACTACTATCACGAAATAACTTAATTTTCAGTCTATAGGGGTCAGTTAAAAGTTTTAACTTTTTCCTATGCATATTACCTACAATTAAGATTATTTATATAATATCTTGTACATATTATTTTTCAAAAAAAATATATTTATATTTACCTTACTTCGTCTTCATTATGTTTTACATATTGACAAAGATATAGCAAGAAAAGAAATTAAATGATAGTTTCGTATGGCAAATAATAGACATTATGACAATGATAATATGAAATTTCTAATATCTGTTAAATTTATTTTTTTCTCTACAAAAAATTCTAAATCTATTTCTATACAAATTTATATCATCTATGAATTACTTGTGGACTATATTGTGAACCCCAACCTGTATGAAATTCCTAGCTCCGTCCCTGGATAAAGTACTTTATAACTCCACATACTAATATGCACCAAATCTAAAGAAAAAGGTTTATGGAATGCACCCATGAAGTTAGAAAATATACTGGGCTAAAACTGAGGTCAATATTCGTATTTCAGGATGATTGTTGGTTACATATTAAAGTAGTAAAGTTATGAATAGTTCTAGTTAAAGTTTCTGAAAATGAGATACATATAATCAGTTAATGTATAACATTTCATGTTCCATAATTAATGCACAAAAATAAGTAGTCATTCCGATAGATAGATTAGGATATCCTCACCATAAAATGTGTACAGGAGTTTCTTGCAAGTTTATCAATTGTTGCCTCAATCTCGCTGCCTCCTCCTTCAAGAACTAATGGATAAATTTTTTATAAGTCAGTTAATAAAGAACATCGTACTACTCAAGTAATAGAAAATTAGAGGATTTGTCAACTGATTCATGAAAATATGGATAATGCCATAAAGGTGGTGCCGACAACTGAATTAAAAAAAGTAAAGTATTAGAACAAAATATTAACCATTTGCATCTAGTTGAGTATCACCGAAATGAAACATTGATCATTTGTCATGTCAGTAAGATCACAATTGTTCTATATTTGTTGACTGGTGAATCCTCATATTCCAAGGACAGATATGGACATTGCTAAAAGAGCAGTGAACTTTCAAGAACTACAGACAACAGCAATGATGCACAAGTGTCATGTTTGATATGGTGTCCAAAACACACTTTACAATAGATGTGGTTGTGCTTCATAGCTCCTGGCTACTCAGACTATCAACCCCATTATACAAAGGATAACTCCATTCATTGAACATAAGGATACAACTTGGGCTGGTCAGGCTGCGTTCCAAAGTTTCTATTCCTAACCAAAACCGGGTTGGGCTAGTTCAGTTCCGGTCCTCTGGATTGCATTTTATATCGCAGATGGGCCATTTAACCCCGTAAAAGTCATTCTACATGGAGATGGAGTATCTTTTCTTAAAGCCAACCTTACAAGGATAATTTTTTCTTTATCTTAAGTGGAAATTCAATGTTCATCCCTAGGAGATATTTTCTAATATAATGAAAAACTTACATATGCACAAATTAGGGGTTCGGTCCATATTTGAGTTTCCAATATACTCTTCCAAACACTCCAGACTTTTAACTTGGCTTCTTTGTGCCAACACCCTGGTCGACTACAAAGAGAACATTAAACAACTGAGGTTTGAATGATTGGACTGGATATAAGTCCATATAAATAGCATAAGTTGAATGCTTATCTGAAGACACACATAGTGGTTAGATTTCTCAATGCGAGAAGTTACTGACTAAGAGCACATTTAACTATGCTATTCAGAATGTGCTGCTATTTCTACTATTTCTGACAGTCAGAAGAAAGATAATAAATGTTTCAGTGAAGAACTCGATAGGAAATACAACAAACTCAAAAAAATGACAGAAACATAGAAATTAGATGGTGGTGCTCTTAGATAATCATACAACTTTTAAGTAAGTGTTGCAAGGTGAAAAGAATATAACATAGAATTTTAGTACATCAAGCTTATAAGGTTTTATGACTAATATTGATCATATTTTGACACACAAAGAAGGCTTAAATAAAATTAGAAAAGAACTTCGCATAGATTAAAAAAAAGGGACAAATTCAACTTTCCCAATGGAAGGAAGTACCCATGTAAGATTTAAATAGCCAGGTAGGGAAGACCATGGAGGCTATGCGGAGTTCACAGGGTCATGCTTTCGTGCATATGAACTGTCAGAAAGTTCAGTACTTCCATAATTATCCCATACAATCTAAATTAAGTGAAACTACCTCATAATTATACATTGATTATAATACAAGATATATTCAAGGTTAAATTACAGAAAAGTGCATAAACTTTCTTTCTTTTTTTCCCAACAACTACCGTAAGCTTTCTACATTATGATAAACTAATAAAGGAATAAACTATGATGCACTTTCCTAGAAACTGCCAGTAAAATACCCTCCGTTTGTAACACCCTCCATTGTTTGGATTACAGAGGCCCATAAATATTCTGAATTACAATAAACTATCCTGTACTTTCCTAGAAACTTCCTGTAAAACACCCTCCATTTGTTGGGTAGTAAAGGCACAGAATAGAGATGGACTATGCTAATTTACTTGACCCAAATTGACTGAAAAAGATCAACCTTACTTTAGTTATGAGTTGAGTCCAATACATTTAAACAAATATCCGTGTAAATTTAGAGAGGGTAATTGAGCAAAAGACTTAGTAAGGGCACAAGTGTATCGGAGAACTACTTTGCTTTCATGCATAGGATTTCAACTATGAGCATATTCATATATTAAGATGATTGATGGATATATACATAAAAAAGGAAAGTATCAACATATGATTCCATTTATCTAACAAAAAACTTATTCTATAGTGTTTGGAAATAATGTCGTGCATTTTAGAAAATAAATTTGTGAATCCAAAAGATTTAGGATTATTAGAACAAGAACAAAATACATTAAACAATTTTAGTAAAATTGTGAAGTGGAATAAGCCTGTAGCACATATTGATTATCTAAATACCTAAGAATAATTACTTTTGATCAACCAATCATCTTGATAGTGACATTGTTGATGATGTGGCTCATCAAATCAAATAGAGATGGTGAAAAAAGAGTGCTTATATAATCTTATGCCACTGTAGAATACCTATGAGATTGAAGAAAAATTTTAATAGGAAAGCTATAAGACCAAAAACACTTTATGGATTAGAATGTTGCGCAATTAAAAAATAGGGTAATTGTGAATAGACCCCAACTAGTATTGTCCGGTTGCAAATAGACCTCAAGTAGTTCCATTTGTGTTGATAGACCCTTGTAGTATTTGTCCAGGTGCAGATAGACCCCCTCTTTGAACTTTTTTGAATTATTTAAGAGTCAAAAGATAGTAATTGAGGGTTTATCCTCATCAATAGAACTACAGGGGTTCTATCTATCTTCTCAAAACTTTTGACTCTTTTAATTATCAAAAAAATTCATTCGAGGGGTATATTCGCACAAACAAAACTATAGGGAATCTATTCGCGATATAGTGATACTGCAATGTGTCTATCCACAATTAACTCCAAAAAATAATTTGTGCAAAAAATGAGTATAAGAATGTTACGATGGTATGTAGATATACACTAATAAGATAGGATAAGAAATGAGTGTATCTGTAGAAGGCTTCAAACAAGAGACTGCTCTTTGAGGATATAATAAGAGAACTAATTAATACGGTTTTGTCATATACAATGGAGGTCACAAAATACACCAATTAGGAAGCGTAGTTAATGGAGCAAGTTTATAGTTAATGGAGTACTGCAAAAGAAAGTAAATAATAGAACCTAATGGAAGAATAGGATTCTTGTAACCTAAACATGAGATAAAGGCTCATTTGTTGTTGCTCTCATGTTTGTTGCTCTCAATGTTGGACTAAATGTCATCTGCTTGTAGTATAGCAAATCCCCTCCTAAACTGAATGGATGGGAGTTGCATATTGGCTTGGATCTAGTCGGTTCTAACCAAGCTAAGTGCATATGGCTAATAGAGATAGTGTCTCAACTTACCACTTCATACCGAAGAATCACATCAGCGACAAATATGACATCATGTGCACCACCGAAACCTAACGTGCAGTGGACTAAGTTCGACCTGACCATATGTGAATTGTAATTTTATCCTTTTTCCAACTTGAGCTTGTGAGCTCTCCAAGTTATGAGTGTTCCAACTTGAGCTCTAACCCCTTGCTAACAGAAAAATCTAAAAGCCAACTAAACCTTGAGCTTTGATATTAGCTTGTTGGTTTCAGAAAGGCTTGTGAAGAGAGATCGATGAGATTAGTCTACTTGGATCTAATTGACTGAAAAGGTTAAACATAATTTAAATCTTAAGTTCAACCATATATAACCATATATCCATATAAAGTCTAGACAAAATCTCATCTAATGCCTTTTCCCATAAACCTACACCTAAATTGAAAAGATGCAAGTCAATCCTAACAAATTATCTTGTTAGTAATGAGCATGTTATGTGCCTCGCATGTGATAACTCCTAGAGAAGATTGCTCTTAATAAGTTATGAGTAATACCCATTTTCTTGTTTTATATATCACATTATTAATATTAATTAATCTATTATTAATTAGCATAATGAACTTAACTTATATTGAAATAAATCTTTGCAAACCCAAACAATGATGATATTATATTCTAATTAAATAAAGGATATGCCGAGGTCTCATAAGAAGAGAGGAGGGACACTTAACAAGTGATTAGAAGAAGATTAAGAAGGGTCATAGCTCCCCTCATTATTCCCTTTCCCCCAAACCAGCAAGAAAGAAGAAACACAAAGAAAAGAAACAAAAGAAGAGATAAGAGGAGAAAAGGAAAAGATTAGCAAGGAGAAAAGGAAAAGATAACCAAGAAGAAAAAGAAGTATATAGATGTAATCCTACAACTAAATATCCTTTGATATTTGTTTTCAATTAATCCTCTAGATTTATTTGGATTGGCACTACCTTTGATATTAGGAATTGATAATTGTTTTGTTTCCGCTAATTTTCTGGATTTATTTGTATTTACGCTTCTTGAGAATGGTGATATATTTATGCATGTGATTTCAAAAAAAAGAGATTTTCGACGAGAGGATCACAATGACGACCCTATCAGCTAGCACGATGGGAATATGTTCAGAGACAGTCAGCAACAACACACAATAGGAGGGAATTGCAAAAATTAATTAGTCATTATGTGTGTTCTCTAATTTACGATCTACTCATTTTCACGTGAAAATGAAATTATTTCTAGACTTGTTTAAAAAAATAAAATTTTTGATATATGATTTGAGATATTTCATGGTTGTTTTAGGAATTGTACAGTTGAAATTGATTTTTCCATATATCGACAATTGATGTTGTTGTTGTACACTCTATGACATGTAAGTTCTACTAAATGATATGTAAATATCCTGCCACATGCATAGCGATGTTTGTTGGTTAATGGTGTTCATCGAGAAATTAAGCAAGTCAGTGACATATCAAGTTATGAAAGGCACATAATTATTGTTAGCATCCCAAGTTAGACAAATCATAGATATAGGTAGCCTATGATAAACATATCATCATTGTAGATACTTTGGTTTAGATATAATGTAAAAGATAGAATGTTCATGTCGATACTTTCTAGGCAAAATCTTTGACGTAGACAATCAAGGTGTCAATGTAGATTGTGAAATTGCTTAATTTCTATGCATAAAGATTATTCAAGAAATATTACATGTTATTATTGTTAATAATGAATATATTATGTAGATCTATGATGTTGTACTTATATGAGGAATACTATCTTAGAAATATGTGGCCGACAGATATTAGAGATGTGATTGTGAGAGTAAAGGAATATGCTAAGAATATGTTTAGCATATTCCTACTAATATGTAACATGTATTTATTTGCTCTTAGTATAAATATAAGAGATCAACAGAGCTCTAGAAAGTCTTCGATTTTTCCTCAGAATTAATTTTAACATGGTATCAAAGTCATGCAAACCCTAACTTCCACAAAACCCTAGATCCTTACAAACCTGCGCCCCCCACCCCCAGTCTCTCACCATTTAACTCCTCTCTCAACCTTATCACCTCTCTTCTTTTCTGTAACTGGTTACCCTAAAGAAGGCACTGTGACTATTCACCATGTGCAGTGCCACGGATTCTTATTCATCCTTCTTTCGATAGCCTTGTTGACGATCAGGATTACCATTATTTGTTTCAGTAGTCATCCTCATGTATATGTTCTCATTACCCCCTATGCCGCCTCGATTTCCTTTCGTTCACCACCTACTCAACTTATGGACACCACCTCCGCTACCGCTTGTATCCTAAAAACCTTGACCACCAATAAAGAGAGTTTGTTTGGTTGATCCATGAAGAGGATTGTTTGTTTGGTTGATCCCTAAAGAAAACCATTTGTCTAGTTGATCTATGAAGAGAACCATTTAGTTGGTAGATCCATGAGAAATCATTTCTCTATTAGATCCTTGATATGATCATTTGTTTAGCAAGTCCCTAAAGAAAGATCATTTGTTAGATCTCGAGGAGAATCATTTGTTTGGTAGATCCCTAGAGAGGATAGTTTGCTTGGTGGGTCCTTGGTGAGGATCGTTTGCTTGGTGAGTCCTTGGCGAGGATCGTTTATTTAGTAGTTCCCTGAAGAGGATCGTTTCGTTTGGTCGATCTATGAAGAAGATCGAGGTATCACACTTGGTGATTTTGATTGAGGTTGTTCGTAGTGAAAGACATTCAAGTAGAAGACTAGAAGATGAAGACAACTATGATGAGAAAGGTCACACACAAGATCTCAACATTTTAAGTCATGTCACAAATTGAAGTGAGTACAGCTTGTTTGCAACAAGCTGGACATATATATCATACATACTCCAACTTGAGGGAGGGTGTTAATGAATATATTATGAAGATCTATGATGTTATAGACTTATAGTAATATTAGGAATAATATATTATAAATATGTGGTCAAGAGATATTAGGGATGTGATTGTGAGAATAAATGAATATGCTAAGAATATGTTTAGCATATTCCTAATAATATGTAACTTGTATTTATTTGCTCTTAGTATAAATATAAGCAATCAACAGAGCTCTAGAGAGTCCCTGGTTTCCCTCGTAATTCATTTCAACAAGAACAATTTTTCACTTCAGCCCCATTTAATTTTTTTTATTATTGAAATCGACCCTTTTTATTTTATTTATCAAAACCGACCCAATTTCTTGATTAGCAGCTTAATCACCTTCCTAATTAGTTGGGATTCGCAACCCCGACTATTTAGGAGGGTGTTAAACCCTAATTAGAAGCCTTAAACCCTAAAAATTAATGTCCTAAATAGTCGAGGTTGGTAACCCCGACTAATTAGGAAGGTGATTAAGCTGCTAATCACGAAATCGGGTCGGTTTTGGTAAATAAAAAAAAGAGGTCGATTTCAATAATAAAAAATTAGAATGGGGCTGAAGTGAAAAATTGTGCTTTCAACAATTATGAACTCTTTATTTAGATATATTTAATGCATGTTCAAAATCAAATTATGTATTATATTTTTATTTATGGTTTTATGTACAAATATTGTTGAATGTGTATCACTTACCAAACACATGAAAAGTTCATTCTGAAAATAAAAGAACATTTTTAGATTAGTGTGGTTGTAAGGATTGCGCCTAAGTTGACAATGCAAACCAAGTAGTTATTTACCTTATCTAGCTATTTATCTTATCTACCTTGTGTATTGGATGACCCAGCTCAAGGAAATTTTTGTAATACTATGTTTGAGCAAAACTTCTAATACATGCTATGGAGTTTTAAAATTAATATACAATGTAGCTTTGGTGATGTGCATCGTGCAACAAATATGTTATCACCAGAAAACTAGATGTATAAGGAAACTATGTAAGTTTGAACTGCAATATAAACTTGCTATGAATCATATTTCTAGACATATATGTTCCTTGAACATATCAGAGTCAAGCTTCGCAAGTTCTCTTGTTCATAGAACTTGCAGCCGGTTGTCATGCTTCTTAGACTTACAAATTAATATTTATGTCAGTTTGGCACATGACATTATGCATTTTACATGTCATACACAATGTAGAAAAAAACCCCATTTCAACACCTAACAAAGTTAAATTGTTATAAAACTCAAGCAGAAAACCCGTGTTGCATTTAACATGCAATATAACACTACAAAGCGTGTTTTATCTGCATTAAGTTAAGCGTTATTTAAAACTTATTAAATTAAATTAATGATTATATTTGGACTCGTGGCGATATCTTCACCGTCCAACTTAATTACACTAACTGAAATAACTTTCCAATTAAATCCCCAACCCCAATTTCATTTGCGTGAAAAACCCTAGCGAACCCCTGATCCCATCTCCAACACCTCCCTCATCTCTACCCCTCCACCCCCTCTCAATCCTATGGAGAAACCTCTCAATCTATTTTCCTCTCGCTTTAGACAAAGACGTAGCTTCTTGCCAACAACAAGGCTATTCTCATCCTCTTATCTCTACCGAGGATAAGACTCATTCAGGTTCCTTCTTATCTCCAATATCTCTGCTTGCTAACGAAGAAAATCCTAATCCCATCTCCACTTCCAACACCTCTCTAGCTTCTAAATCCTAACTATCATATATATATATATATATATATATATATATACACACATATATACGTATATATATATATATGTGTGTGTGTGTGTGTTTGAAAAGTTTGATGATTCTAATTATTAAAATCATTATGAATAGTTTGTATTTATGAAATATATAAATAATTAATTAACAAAATAACCTACATTATGTATTGCATTCTTTTACCTTTTTTAACTCTTAATAGAAGGTAGAACATTATGTTATGCGTTATAGTTATTTTTAACATTGGTCATACATTAACTTTTAAGACTATTACATGTATATATACTTGTATATATATATATATGTGTGTGTGTGTGTGTTTGAAAAGTTTGATGATTCTAATTATTAAAATCATTATGAATAGTTTGTATTTATGAAATATATAAA
Source organism: Asparagus officinalis (assembly GCF_001876935.1). Lineage (NCBI taxonomy): Eukaryota > Viridiplantae > Streptophyta > Magnoliopsida > Asparagales > Asparagaceae > Asparagus > Asparagus officinalis. Next base: position 68,126,087 of record NC_033799.1, on the reverse strand, counting down.
TAATTAATTAACAAAATAACCTACATTATGTATTGCATTCTTTTACCTTTTTTAACTCTTAATAGAAGGTAGAACATTATGTTATGCGTTATAGTTATTTTTAACATTGGTCATACATTAACTTTTAAGACTATACTCATTAGAAAGTTTTCTAAAAATAAAAAACTTGTAGTTGTTAATCCAAAGTTTATGGTCTTTAGTAGAGAAACGAAAATTCATGGTAGCTTTGTGTAATTAGGCCTAAATTCAATAAGAAAGATTGCTTCTATATTAGATCAGAAAACATCAACACTTTCCTTCATGGATGTGGATCTTAGAGGGTCAGGGAATGTTGATTGGTTACGATCGAGAATGTGCAAGGGCATTGATGTTGCTATCAAGATTTCACATATATGAAAGTAGAGTTTAAGCAACTTTTATGAGTGAAGAGAAACTATAAGTGTTATCACCTAGTTTAACTTGTGGCTTGTGTCGTAAGACTATTGGTTATAACAAGAATTGTTCATGTGTAATGATTCTATATGGCAACTCCAGCCTTTACAAGAATGATTTACATCACCTCCTCTTATTATATCATTGGTTTTTACATTACCTTGTCCCGTGTTTTCAAAGCAAACTATATTATACCGTTTTTTTTTCCCTTTCTTCTTTTCATCTTCTTCTTCTTTGTCATCATCATTTTCTGCTTCCTCTTAAATTTGAAATTAGAAGATTACAACCAAGAACATAATCTTCAAGTAATCGTGTCCATGCAAAAGAAAGATCATAAGATTGTTTATAAATCACTATGGAGCAATAAGACAACAGATGGATCTTTAAATTTTCTAAGAAATGTTCTCAAATTAATTACAACAGTGATGAAAGAGAAGAAGAAGATCACTCAGAGGCATTTCCGTCCAAAGCTTATCAACTAAAGAAGCTGATGCAAAACACAAAATAATGGAAGTCGGAAGATAGTCATATGAAATCACAAAAGATCCATGTTGATTCACTCAAGTCTCAAGGTTTGTGGTAGTTTAGTAAAGCTTAGCATAAATGGTCAAATGTACATTTATGGATGGGGTTTATGCAAAATGAAATACTAATTGGACAAATCACGGAGTTACAAATCGTAAGTGTTTTTGGGCTTGGGCTTTTCTATAGTAGTTACAGTCAACAAGAGTTTCACCCCTTTTTCCACTTCACTCTCATGATTGGGGTCATTTAGCTGACAAAGAACCTTCACACATTGTTTTAGTAGAAACCAACTATTATGATGTGGATTGACAGCCTAGTTATCATAAGAAAATAACAGCATAGATTCTTACAGAACCTAAAAGTTGAATATCTTTAAGAAAGGTTGGTGGAAATCAAGAAGACAAAATGTGAATAAAGCAATATTAAGGGTTTATAAACTTCATCATTACAAAGTTAACATTTTATAAAACAAAAAACGAAAACAGAAGGGCAACACCAAAAGAAGTATACAAGCACTTGCTGACCTACATATTAATTAATACCAATGAGAACTAATTACTGTCAAATGTTTAACAGTCAATGAACAAAAATCTTAACGACAAAAATGTAGAATACACCGACATTCTAAAAGTAATTGGAGAATAAAGTTTCCCATCCAGGCTCAAAATCATGATATTGTTATCTAGGTAAGGTAGAACAGACTTCTAGGCATTGACGACTAAAATTTCAGCCATTGACAGAGGAGTATCAAAGTTTTAGTGATAACCTCTTAAGAGATAAGAAAAATAAAATAGCTAATGGGAAACATTCCTGATAATAGGTACATTCTTAAAAGATGAAGATTTTCAAAAAAATAACCTTTCATAATATTCATATTTCTCAATTAGTTTATGACTGTTCTTTATTCTAATGTTAAGTAAATTTCGACCAAATAAAAGCTTCCATGCTAGCTTACTATTTGAACTTTACCTAATCTTAGGTCATGTTCTTCTACAGCTAGTAATTTTTAAAATTCTAGAAATGTGTGCTTTGAGATTAGGATTAGTAGCTTTTTTCAAATTTTGTGTTTTTAGACAGTAAGCGCTAGTTTCTTCTTATTTCTATCAAAATTATGAATTACATTTACATTTTGACAGTAACTATTAGAAAAATATTTTGTTATCCAAAATTTCAAAATAGAAGGTTTTTGTCAAGTACAAATATTATAATAATGAGACTTAATTTTCATTAAAAACATTGGAAATGAATAACAATATGTCACAATTTAAAAAGTGACAAAAAGCTGCTTTCATATGTTCGAAACTTCAAGGAAGGAATCTCTCAAATTTTGTCACTGTGTTTCGGATCTAATGTTAACTGTAAACTTGTTTACATGAAAAGCCAAAACCATTTCTGTTAAATCCATTTGACTTGGATATATCCTGCCACTCCCAAAGTGACAAATAACAATATGTTGCAAACTAAAAAGTGACAAAAAGGTGCTTTCATATGTTCGGAACTTCTAGGAAGGATTTCTATCAAATTTTGTCACTTTGGGTCTTGGATCTAATATTCAACTTTAAACTTGTTTACACGAATAAGCAAAAACCAATTCTGTTGGATCCGTTTAACGCGGATATATCCTGCCACTCCCAAACTACACATCATATCATAAAGTTTCTCATTGGAGAATTGTTCTAGAGCCCTCCATCTTAAAGGGCTCAAGTTCCCCCTGCCTAATTCCTGCAGCAAGGATCAGTGCCCCTTCAAGATGGAAGGCATCAGAAGACCTCTAAGGTTTTTCCAAAAGAAAGCAGGTACACTTCCAAGACTCAATCTCATCACATATCAGTCTCACTAGACCCAGCCTGAGGCCAACGTTAGGGAAGTAGCTAAGAACAGTGGTTGGTGAAATATAAGAAGCCTTTTTTGTGAAAAATCACATGAGATCCTATTGCTAAAGGCCTCTAAGTTATTCTGAAAGAAAGCAAATACATATCCAAGACTCATTCTCTTCATGTATTAGCCCCACTAGACCCATACCAAGGTTATCGATAGCGGATAGCGTCGCGTAGCGGTGAGGCATCGCTAAGCCTATTTTGGGCTATTGTGGCAAAATAACGATAAAAAGCGCAAAGTCAAATAGCGGTCTAATTTAGATATGTATAAATACTAATTAAAGAAAAATCTAAGAAATCTAAAAATACATATTGGATGATTTAAAGAGATCCTAAATATGAAATAGACATGTAACCATTACGTAATACCGAAGATAACTCGAGGAGTCAAAAATTCGTCGTCTTCGAGAAGAAGAGCTTAGCGGTGACAAGACTGCCCTAAGAGGAGCTCACGGTGAAGGAGGTGAGAGAAGTATCAAGGTAGGTGCCAGAGGTTATGAGAGGTGGCGGGAGTATACTGAAAATTACAGGAGACGGTGGAATACAATGGTCAAGGGTTGAGTTTAGTTTTTAAAAAATAAGCCTCAAACCGCTTTTAAATAGTAGTTAAAAAACAAATTTCGAATGCAATCGCTCTCTATTTACCGTTATGACACACTATTGGTCGTTTTTTAGAACAGACATATTCCGCAATATGTCACCGCTATTGCGCGATAGCGTAGCGGGTGATAGCGTCGCGGGAAAGGACCGCTAACGCTATTAGCGCTGCTATTTATAACAGTGACTCATACTAAGCTAACGTTAAGGAAATAGCTAAGAACAGTGGTTGGTGAAATATAAGAAGCTTTTTTTGTGAAAAATCACATGAGATCCTATTGTTAAAAATCCGCTTCTTGAGGATGGAATAAGATTAATAACTTATTAAGGTCTTCAATATACTCTTCATCTATTTCTCTCTTTATTGCTTAAGTTTGTTTGAGGGTTCCACCAGTTTTACAGCAAACATACTCATTTCATTTTTCTCGTTTCCATGTGTTTCAGCGAACATGAAAAAGAAGTGCATGAAACCTTTACAAGTCTTAGGAGTCATTAGTCATTAACTGAAAACTATGTAATACAAGCAATTAGTTGAGAAGATATACCTACAACAGTTGCTTCATAGTAGATAATGTGTACGGGAGTATGCTGATGTATAAAAGACAAAAAACACAATTTAGTTTTACTTTTACATGCATCTATATGATCTTCCCATTTTATAAATAAAGTAACAAAGAACATTTGATAGTATAAAGCCATATATAAGTGTTAGAAGTTTAATGTTAACAAACATATGTACTTGTAAAGATTGTATCTATTCCAATATCCACAAGCATCACTATTTATTAATATTTATGCCCTGTGATATCCCCAAACCATATTGTGTAACATCCACATCATGTATTTATATTGTGCAATACAGGTACTAAATAACCATTAATTCAAATTCATCAACCATTCAAGGATATCCGAGATTGTATATAGTGGAGACTAGAGTCAGAAAACACTTAGTAGGATTAGAAACAATCTAGTTCCATTTCTGGTCTCTAGGTGGTCAAACATGGAATCGACAAACTCACTAGAACTATTTCAAGAGATTTTATAAAGAAGAAGTTGACCAACTTTAGAACTAAGAACATACACATGAAATGATACAAAAGGAAATGTTTGATAAATTTTTTAGAGAAGAAAAAAGTGTGAAATGATTGTAGCAATGTGATAAAGGTGCGTCGATGGAGTAACAACTAGCTAGAAGAAAAAAGACAAAAGAGAATCCATCCTATTATTCAACAACATCTTTGTAGCAGTTAGTACCACAATTCAGAAGACACATTTTTCTAGCCAAAACAAATTGCTAGGAATATAAGGATAAGAAAACACAACACAAGAGCTTTAAAAGACATAAATTCTGAACAACTTTTAGGAGTTCAGCGTCTACAAAAGTTTAAACATGCAATTGAACTGGCAATTAGGTAAGTTCCCAATAACCGTATGTCTGATGAAAACTAACAATAAAACAAACTCGTACCTCTATGACAAACATGAAATTGCTATTCATACGCTACCAACAAAACATACAACAGATGAAAATCGAAGAAAAGGCAAAAAAATAAAATAAAATAAACAAACAGAATCTAGATAATCGTCCGTGATCTTCACCTGTACAGTTTCTTCGAACAGGAGCCTTTCAATTTTTCCCAACCTCACTCATCAAAGAAGCCAGAGGACGAAAGCTAGGGTTTTGAGCAAATAAAGAAGATAACAACGCAAAACTTTAGACAATGAAAATGAAAATTCTCAACAGATCAGATCACAGAAATGGGAATCAAAACGAAACGAGGAAGAAGAAATAGATCAGGTCTAGCAGCAGCCATAACAGATCTAAACAGGGAAGGACGAACGAATACTGAAGGAAGAAATGGGAGCGGCTCATCTCAGTCCACGTTGTACCTTTCCATTTAATAGGAAAATAAAATTTATTAATACTATAGAGTTAGGTGAGACCGGAGCATTATTGGTTAATTATTGTTTACTAAGGAGCGAGAGTGTAAATCTAGACGCGTGTTTTGTGTCTAGATGCGTCGGTCCTGACTCGAGGAGGCAGCAGTAGGGGATTCCGTTTCGGGCCGCGGGTGTCTCTGTAGAGGGGGAATAGGGGATGCATCTCATTTTTTCAAAATGATCCTAACCTCGAGATTAGGGATGTTAAACGGGTGGGTTTGGTCATTAAACGGGCGGGTCATAAATGGGCGGGCATATTTTACTCATTTACCCATTTATGGCTCATTTAAGATTTTCTAAATGGGCGGGCTTTTGCCCGCCCATTTAATAATCGGGCCGCCCATTTGCCCGTTTAACTATGAAAGCTATATATATAATACTTTTGTGGTGTTTCTGTAAACTTTTAGCATTTTTTTATAAACTATGATAGTTATATCGTGATACGGTGAATTAGTCGACACAGTGAGAACAATGTTGAAACGGAGCAGCGTTATGCAAATGACACCATGTCGACTAATTCAGCCACAAACATCATTGACATAACTACCTCACACACTTATAACCCTGCAGCATCGAGATATCAATAAAGCCAGTGGAAATTATAGACAGGAAACGTTCTCAAAATGTTCAAACATGTCAAAGCAGCCTGTACTGGAACAAGAATATACACAACAACTTACATACCAAGTTTTTCGATTATACTAATAACAATATATGTTCTTCTAAGCATTACATAACAAGGGAAATAAACGAAAAGAAAAGGATAGAATTGCAGACCCAAGCATATAAGTTTACGAGTGCTACATTCAATTCCAAATTCAAATAATCGAGGCTGGCATGCATTGCCATACAAACAAAAGGTAGGCTTTGAAGAGTAGGCATTGTGGCGCGTTATCCATGATGTCAAGGCACAAATTCCTCTCATACACAATATACCAAACACCTGCAAGTCATAAGAATCTTTATGTTAACACTACAATACAAAATAAACTAGTAAGACATGAAAGCTGTACATGCATATAATATCTACATCTCTAATAAGAGAGCAGATGTTTAACATAAATGAAAATGCTTGCTGAAACTTTATTAAAAGAGGATATGACGTCTAAGTTAATCATAAAGAAGTTACAAACAACAAGCTTATTAATATATGACAAATATTTGACCCTCACACACTGATGAAATACAGACTTTGAATCCATAAATAATTTAGTTAGATATATTGAATCATATTGAAAGTGGATGGGTTTGGAATTGTGAATATTTACTGTTCTCAAAGTGCTGCTAACAATATGTTGAAACATGTAAGACATGAAAACTAGCAGTTAAATGCCATATGATGAAGACCAAACAGATGGAACGCTTAAATGATGTATGATGAGTAAGAATATAGATAGTACACAACCATAAATTCAGCATTATGGAAAAGGTTTAATAGTCAGCAAAATTTAAAGTTCTGGAGGCAGAGCATGACATGTCTGAATGTACCTGGCTACCATCTGATTTCCAAGGATTTGAATTCTCTTGCCATTTTTTTGAAACATCATAAATTTGGGTATAATTGAAGTACTGAAGATTCATAAATTTGGGTATAATTGAAGTACTGAAGATTCATAGATTATAAGATGGGAATTGGGAGATAATAAATATGCATGAATAAAACATAGTATCATCACCTAATCACTTTCGCCTTCCGATTCAGAAACCTCTAGATTACTAAAATCTTGTACTAATAAATTTCCTTCTTCAATGTCTGCCAGAGCTGCATTTAATAAGAAAACATAATATTAATATTTTGTGATAAAATATGTAGCCCACAACAATACAAAAAAGCAATAAAGGAAAAAAAAGGCAACTCACAAGGAATACCGTCTAACCAAGAACCAGTACAAATTTGAGCTTCAGCATTCTCCGGAAGAAGACGATTTCAATACTTTTCAAGCACACGTCCCGCAATGCTGAAAGCCGATTCAGAGGCCACCGAAGTAATAGGAATACTCAATATATCTCGAGCCATCATCGACAATTGAGGATGCTTCTCGCATTCGCCTTTCCAATACTCGAGAACATTCAAATGATCATTTTTCTTCCAACTGACTAATTTTTTATCTAGATACTCTTCTAACTGAGACTTGGACCTACTTGCTAAATATAGTTGACTCTCAAACTGTTCAAACTCAATCATCTCATCATTAGGGACATCTCCAAAGTTCTCTTCACCACTGCTCTCAGCTACAGCTGTATCTAGAGATGCTCGCTCATATTCTTTGTAAAGCTTTCTCAGTTTCTCTAAGATAGTCAACACATAATCAGAACTAACTCCCAATTTCTCAAAGCAAAACTCTACATACTTCACCTTGTATCGGGGGTCCAAAATGACTGCAAATGACAAAATAACACTGTAGCATTCCCAATATTTATCAAATTTTATTTTCATATCATTTGCCATGGATCTTATATCTTGATCATCACTTTTCATCTCCTCCATTATGCATTTTTGAATCTTAAACACTCCACCAAAATATAAGTTGGCAGTTGGATATTTACTTCCAGAAAAAAGAGTGGACACTTCATAAAATGGTTTTAAAAACTTTGCAATTTTTTCAGCCTTTACCCATTCTTCACTTGATGGCAAAAAAGTGAAGTTTGGATCAATCGACTCCAAGTGCTCAAATGCCCGACGAAAGTTCAGAACACTCTCCAACATTAGAAACGTAGAATTCCACCTGTTGGACACATCCTGTTGAATTTTTTTCGCTTTACCTGAACAAGTTTGTGCAATGCACTCTGCAAACTTCTTTTTTCTTCCAGGAGGACTCTTCACATACTTGATGCATTCTCTTATCTTAGACAATGATTTATCAATAACCTTTAGCCCATCTTGCACAACAATATTTAGAATATGAGCACAACACTGCACATGCAAAAAATCACCATTGCTAACAAAATGATCTTCTAAAACTGGATGATATTTTAAAATTCTCATGAAAACATCATTATATGATGCATTGTCCAAGGTAATAGTAAAAATTCTTTTTTCAATACCCCAATCCTTCAACAAATGAAATAACTTCTCTACTAAAATTGCTCCACTATATGGGGGTGAAACATGAGATAGAGCTAATATCTTATTCTGCAATATCCAACAGTCATCAACATAATGTGCAGTGAGAGACATATAGTAGTCAGAGGTGGAAGAAGTCCATAAATCTGTGGTTAGACAAATTCTACTAGGAACTAGCTTTAAAGCTTGTTTAAGATTTCCTTTCCGCCAGGCTTGGTCCAGTCGACCGGCCAGAGAGTTTTCTCAAACCCTGCACCGTGCAGGTTTTCCGGTCGACCGGCATGTGTGCTGCGGTCGACCGGACAGAGATCTGCCAGTTTACCCTGTTCTTTTGCGATACGCTCATGTTGACTTCTTTCATCGTCTTCTTTGGCTCCATCCATGCTCCTATTCCCAAGATATGAGAATCTCCTATCCTCAAGCTCCCATGAGGATCGCTAAGCTCCTGAAGAGAAGATACACCCGTATCATGGGTCCCCCCTTTAGGAACTTGAAGTCCCGTTCAAGTTAGAACTGAAACTGAGGGAACTCGCGAGCCCCTCCTCCTTTTCTGAACCACCTGGCCTTGCTAGGAATCTGATCTCGACGTCCGATCGGAAATAACTCATTCATCCCGCGTCTCGTCGTAGTCACTTCTCGCTCCAAGTTGCAATCCTTAATCGATGGCTTTTCTGGAAGTCTAATGCACAGCGAGACAAACTTCTTGCTTGCATTCACTAACCTCTTCGCTCGCATCACCGTTCCCAAGCTTGTCTCCCTCGGAAGAGATGCCGAACGAAATATGAACTTTTCACCACCCTTGGTGAATGTATACTTCTGAGCCCGCCTCTCGTAGATCGCATATCTATCCCATAAGTACGGATTGCCCAGTATAATCTGACAAACATCCAATGGAACTACGTCGCATGTGACCTCGTCAATATACGACTCATGGAGCGCAAATCTTACAGTGCATTGATCAACTACACATAGCTTCTCCTCCTTCTGAATCCATCCCAATGGATAGGGCTTCAGATGCTTGACCGTCTTCAGACCCAGCTTCTGAACCAAGGCTTCGGATATCAAATTCTTCTCGTTGCCCGGATCAACTATGGTATCAACTAAACTGGTCTTCACTTGCAACTTAAGAACAAAGAGCTGCTCTCTCGGGTCGTCGTCCTCTTTCGTGGTCTGTTTCCCCGCCATAAGATTGAGACTGCTATTAGGTTCTGTCATCCCCAAGACTTCTTTCGGACCTTGAGCTATCATGTATGCCTTTTTCTCCTCCTTCTTCTTCAACCCTCTTGGTTTGAGATGAGGATACTTCTCCCAGCACCGATCAGCTTCGTGTCCTGTCTTCTCGCAGTGACTACAAATCAGCCCTGCTTTCCCTGGATCACCCTTCTTCTTCTCCTCCTTAAACTGAGAACCACTAGACTCGCCTCCAACTTGCTTTGCATCCCCCTTTGCTTCGTTGCTCTTCTTTTGCTTGCCCTCAATGGCAATGGCCTTCACGCTTGCATTTGCAATAGTCTCGACCGTGAATAACCTCATCTCCTTTCGGATGTAATCGCTCAATCCCGCCATATACTTCATAAATACGGAATATTCCTCTGTCGCAATGTTAAGAACCATTGCCTGCTGTTGGAACTCCGTAGTGTATTCTTGAACGGTTTGATTGACCCTTTGACGCAAGCCGTACCACTTGTACCAACGTTCTTCAAAGAATCCCACCGGATAGAACTGTTTCCTAAGTAGCTCCTTGAACTTGTTCCACGACACCGCCTTCTTCTCTTGCTTGCAATAGGATTTCCACCACGTCAACGCATGTCCTGAAAGCTTCAAAGTCGCGAACACAATCTTCTCTTTTGACGAATAGCCATAAAGAGTAAAATACGTCTCCATCCGCTCGATCCAGTCATCAAGCCTCTCGACGTCAACACTCCCATCATAAATAGGAATCTCCACTCTGAAATCAATCTTCAGATTCTGGTAAGAATTCTTACCCCCTTGATGCGGTGCAGCCTTGACGGTCTCGTCCTCCTCGTCGGAGCCTGAAAGCTCGCTCTCTCCACCGGACTCTATAGGTTTCTTCTTAGACCTAGAAGAAGATTCCCCCTTTTCGTTCCCTCCTTGGATGAGACCGACGAGTTTTGTGAGCGTCGACCCTATCGTCTCGATCTGCTTCTCTAATGCATCAATCCTCGCTGAATTATCTCCTTCAGCCATAATAAGAATCTCGCCAAGCTTCTTGTATGAGGAACGAGTAAGGACCATACACAGGATGCCCCTTCACCGGATCTAGTGCTCTGATACCAACTTGATACGAGTCGCTGTGCGAGCACCCTTTGGTCGCGGAATTACCAAAAGGTGGGTTGAGAAGAGGATGACTAAACACAAGAACAATTCAGTATAAGGCGAAGGAAAATACCTTCTCTAGATTATGAAGAACAAAGATTACAATCTCTCCCTCACAATCTCGCTAGAATTAAGAACAACCTCTCAACTCTCTCTCTAAAACCCTAATACAATTATTAGAATTTCTCTTGATCACTTCTCTCTGAGATCTGATTGTTTAGAACCCTAAAACAATCATATTTATAGATGTGCAAACGTGGATGGCAAACTTGTAAATAAACAAGCCAAAAAGAATCAGGAATCCCTGTCAAAACAGAATCCAAAACGAAACAGGAAACCCAGAAATCACGATCCGGTCGACCGCCAGGCTTGGTCCGGTCGAGGTCGACCGGACAGAGATCTGCCAGTTTACCCTGTTCTTTTGCGATACGCTCCTGTTGACTTCTTTCACCGTCTTCTTTGGCTCCATCCATGCTCTTATTCCCAAGATATGAGAATCTCCTATCCTCAAGCTCCCATGAGAATCGCTAAGCTCCTGAAGAGAAGATACACCCGTATCAGTGAAACATGAGATAGAGCTAATATCTTATTCTGCAATATCCAACAGTCATCAACATAATGTGCAGTGAGAGACATATAGTAGTCAGAGGTGGAAGAAGTCCATAAATCTGTGGTTAGACAAATTCTACTAGGAACTAGCTTTAAAGCTTGTTTAAGATTTCCTTTCTCTTTCTTGTACAACTTGATCAAATCTGTTTTAGCAGTGTTCCTTGAAATATGCTTGACTTCAGAATTTAGAAAACTATGCAACTCACGGTTTCCTCGATGTTCGACAAAAGTGAATGGATAACCATGCAATGCAATTACTCTAGCAAGCATTTCTCTATATTTTTCTTGATTTAGTGGCATACTTTTCCTGGAAGAATCAGCCTCATCTAAGTTCCTTTTCGGGCAAGAATCCATGTGCCTCAACATTGTCTTAGTGCCATGACCACCAACATAAATATGATTACACATATTACATTGAACTTTAGTTTTCTCATCATTATCGGTAGATAACTTCGTAAAGTGATCCCAAACTTTTGATGTTTGTCTTCTTTTATGTTTAGAAGTACTCTCATCATCACTACCATCATCATGGATGCTAAATTGATCATTTAAAGACATGATCGCTGAAAAAAATAATTTAATAGCACATTAATTTTGGGTAGCAAACACATAATAAAGGCACAAAATAATATAAAAGCAGTAATTGGTTGGTGTAATAATTCACATGTCGCTAATAATATAACAAGAATTATGAAGACTGATCTTATTCACTTGCTATTATACTTGATTCAATGGCACATGATTTACAAAGAGATCTGATGTTGAGAGTTAGATGTAAGGCAACTTTTTTTAATTGACGTATCAGTTTTAATTTGATACAAGACTCTCACAAATAACCTGCAAAATGTGTTAATACCAATCACACTGCAAGTCAGGACTACAACACTATGCCTGAATATTCAGGGTTTGCTTCTGAAGATGCGCATTTTCTCTCAGTGAAGGTTCTGATTCTATAATTTTCTGGAGACAAAAAGCATGATTTTTAGAGCACCATCTGAAATATGAAAATGATAGCCATGAAAAAAAGAAAAAAGGGAATCTGTAAAACACTTTCTAGTTTCCTCAGTGATTTTACTGTCTTTTTTTGCACCAACTAAAAATCACGTACATTGATTGACAAACTATAAAATGAAAAAGGGTGTGCTCACAAATTGATGTCATAAGGGGCCATTAAATTAAAAATAAAAAATAAAAGAAATAATATAAGTAGTTGAATGAAGATTTCTACTGAATGCTGGGATGGTCATCTATGAGGCATTACTGATTACTGCCCACAGTTACTCTCTACTGACAAGATCCAAGGAACCATGAGAGCATGGGAATCAGTAATGGTGAAATGCAATGAACTAATTGCTGCATTAGTTCACATGATTTGTGGAGGTCAAAAGGAATCTGATGAGAACTTGTAGAAGGAGATAATTATGGTCGACAGGGGACAAGGGGAGCAACAAACTTTTTAAATAAATGCTATTGCTGATCAATAATCTCATCTTTGTCCACCTAATCCCATTTATTCTCTCTTTTTGCATTTTCAAAAGATATGAGAAGTATGTTATACATAAGATATGGAGCAGGATTGATGGGTCAGTGAGATTCTAGCTGGTTATATCTAAACAACTCCACGGTGTTCCAACTTTAAGGATGTATGGCCCAAATACCTGTTCAACTCCAGGGAAAAACTATTTGCTGTGAGATGCATTTGTTTGGTAAACACAGATGCTAAATTATTTGCTGATTGTCTAAGTATCACTTAATTAGTTTCAGGTTTCCAGTGTAGGGACCATATTACTGTTTTGTAGCAAATGCTATTTATTTTATCTTAATCAGTTTCAGGCTCCCAGTAGCAAACACATAATAAATTTACAAAGTTCCGAAATAAATTTATATATAGAAAACATAGTATTGAATTCATATCAGAGCAATAGCCGATCTATTTATGCAATCTCCTTGTTTAATGGAAGGCAATTCAAATACCCACTATTGCAAACTTTATTTTTACTACATTTCTATATAGATAATAGACAAAGGCACAATTTTAATTCAAGAATAGCATTATATCTTCAAGAATCTATCATAATTTTGTGCAAATTATGCTAAACTTGATTAGAATAGACTCTAGTTTAGAAAAAATAAGAACAATTTAAACAAATCAACTGAACTTCATGAAAAGAAAACTATATAACACTAACATAAAAATAAAATAAAAATAGTATGCATTAGAAAGATTAATACCAACAAATGCACTGCTCTTCTTATATTGTCCAAGTAAGATGTAAAGGAAAAAACCAAAGCACATACTGTAATAAAATATATAAAGTATGCGCTAATCTTGGTGTTTGGCAACCAACCACTAGAGATTTCAATTGTTCCACAATGTAGTGATTTCAATTGTTCGATCAAGTTTTGGGGTCTTTGAACCGTAGCACGATTGGTCTCCTTGACTATTGATAAGTCTTATTTCATGAAAATTAAACTAGAAATCAAAAGGAGGGGAAAAGAAGATTCTAGCTTACCCTTTGATGACCAAGATTGCAGTTGAAGATGACGAAGAGAGCTCGCGGACGAGGGCGGCTAGGGCTTCGGGATTGACTCCGCGATCGCAGAGGGAGATGATGAGGGAGAGGGTGATGCCGGGTCGGAGGCGGCGTCGTAGGCGGCGTCGGAGGCAGAGGAGGAGGCGGAGGAGGAGGGATCAATGAGAACTCAGCCGCCAGAGAGAAAGAGGAAGAGATTGACTCCGCGATCGCAGAGGGAGATGATGAGGGAGAGGGTGATGCCGGGTCGGAGGCGGCGTCGGAGGCGGCGTCGGAGGCAGAGGAGGAGGCGGAGGTCCGGAGGAGGAGGGATCAATGAGAACTCAGCCGCCAGAGAGAAAGAGGAAGAGATTGACGGGGGTTCTACTGTTCTAGGTTTTTCTTTTGGGATCTTTTGGGAACGCGGGCGGGCAAATGGGCAAATATACACCGCCCATTTAGTACCCGTTTAGTGTGGATTAAAATGAACCCGCCCAATTAGACCCATTTAACTAAATGGGTGGGTTTTGGGCGGGCTAAGTGGTAGGCGGGCGGGGTGGGTAAATGGGTATGGGCAGAAATTGACTTCCCTACTCGAGATAAGCGCCTTAAGCCCCAGACTTTGAGGAGTTGTTTTGCTGGTTCATCTTTTTTTTTATGGGCCTCCTTTTTCCAGTTCGGGGGAAATCTTGGTAAGGCTTATATCCACGCTGAAGCCCGAGTTCAATCTACAGCTCTTATTAAAATATATATTTATTTATTTATTTTTTATTTTAAAAGCGGGAGTTTGAAGAAAACTTTTCTTGAATAATTTTTTTTAAGAAGAAGGATATGATCAAAGATCTTAGCCACTATTACTTTCCAAAACAAGTTGGTTATTAAAATACATTCATCATCTCGAGCCTTACAATGATGGATATAACACAAAGTATATCGAACACAGCAAGATACAATTAAACAAGGTCTTCAAAAAACAGAATTGAAAATCATCAGCAGTAGAATCCTTATCATCTTTATCAGTGCTTCTATCTTCAAAAACTTCAACTTAATCATATGCAAACATCAAGCTCTAGCATCGCCCCCTCTAGTGCTTTCAAGATCTTTCAAAAACTTCACATGTAGCTTTTGTACCATATATCCCTCTCTTTCTGCACTTTTTATAGTGAACTCCAGAGCATTTTGTTGGTAAATGACCTATCTAGAAAGTCACAAAGTATTTAATTTTCTTTAAAAGTTCTAAAGAATGTAATTTTTTTTTTGTTATGAAAAATTCTTAAGATCCTTTCATGCCTCATGGTCCATATCCCTACACTCACACAAAGGTCCCAATGTAATCTAATAACAGTTTTAACATATTTCATTCTCCATCAACTCCACAACCCTTTTAAAGAAACAAATTGCTCATGAACTTCGAATTTATACTTGAGGGAAATCCATATAGCTTTCACAAACATGCAATTAATAAAAATATGATTGTTACTTTATTTCTCGGTTTCATATAAACCAGATATTTGAAATATGGATTCCTTCTTGATCAAAATATCTTTTGTATTTAGTCTATCATTTATAGCTAACCAAAGAATAATTTTAATTTTTAGAGGAATGGTAACACTCCATATGCTTTCATAACATCTCATACCTGCATCACATAAGAAATTCAAGAAAGATTTAACAGTAAAATTATGAACCCACTTCCATAATCTCTTATCATTTTCTACACTAAAAGACACCATCTAAATCGATTATAACAAGTCTAAGTGAGGAAAAACTAATTCTCCCTACAGTTGCCTCACAAATTTAATATTCCACACCCACATATTGTCAATATTTTTCCTCATAGAAGCAACTGATGCCTTTGGTTTCTCACTAAGAGCAAAAAGTGATGGATATAAAGAAGCAAGAGAGTTGTCTCCACACAACTTGTCTAACCAAAAGAAATTATCAATTCCATGTCCCACGATAACATTGGTGCTAGCCAAAAAACATCACGTTGAATTAAGAATCTTTATATTTTTTATGTAACTATCCTATGATTAGCCAATAAGTCATGATTCATATAGTATTTATGATAAATGATTTCTTTCCAAAGAGAATTAGATGATTCAAACCATCTCTAGAGCTATCTTCCTACTAAGGATTTATTCATAACTTGGATATCCAGGTGCCTAAACCACCATCCCATTTAGGTTTACACATTAACCCCCACGTGTAAACACTAAAAAATACCAAGGAATAAAGCAAGGTTGAACCTCACTACAATCATGACGAGGCTCGTCATCATAATGAACCTCATCTAAGACAATGAAGCCCATCATGATGATGAACATCATTGAAGGCGAAGTCGATACGCAGACGAACCTCGTCAAATGACACCTCACCCCTCAAAAGACGAACTTTGTCATTTGAGAAGAAGTTCGCCCAGAAACGAAGTTCGTCATTGAAGATGAAGTTCGTCCAGAAATAAAGTTCATCCAGAAACCAAGTTCGTCATTGAAGATGAAGTTTGTCATTTAAGACGAAGTTCGCCGTTGCAAATAGGCTTGATCAACATGAAAAGGGGGGAGATTGAGAGGCTAGTCAAAAAGCCTATCTCTCCTCCACTGTCATGGATCTTCATAGATCTTTGGCTAATCATTTGGTCTTGGAATGTCGAAGCTCATAACAAGCATGACGAGGGTCATTACAATGACGGACCTCATTTCAAACAACAAAGCTTGTCATTGGAAATAAGATTTAAACCACATCAATAAAGAGGAAGCTCGTCAGCGAAGATGAAGCTTGTCTAATAAACCTTGCCACGCAACGAGGCTCATCATCCACACGAAGTTCGGCTATAACGACCACGAGGACCAAGTTAGCCCACATGGGCTAAATCTAAGGAGTATGTTACGCTTCATTAATCAACATGGGCTAAATCTCAGGAGTCAGTTACGCCCATGTCCCCACGATTGTAGCACGTCAATTACGTGCTAATGCTCTATAAATAGCCGCAAGCAACTATAGAGAGGGGTTCTGGCAGGTTGGACTTTTAAACTCTTAGCAATTTAGACCTCGAGAATCATCAGAGACTAGAGCTTATGTGTGTAAATCCGAAGTTCGAATTTCGATTCCAGCTGGCTAACTAATGTAAGAAACTTCAGCAATCTTGTTCTGATCGTCAGTAGGAGGCAATTTCGACTCAAGCATCGGGGGAAGTATCCTTTCGCCGCCAAGAACCCACGTTAAACAAGGAGGAGCTGAATTAATCTTCTCTTCATCTGTAATCGAGAAACAAGCATCGAGGGAAGCATCCTTTCACCACTGAGAGCCCCACGTTAAACTAGGAGGAGCTAAATTAATCTTCTCTTCATCTGTAATCGAGAGAGAGTGTGAGTGATTATAAGTGTTTTGTACCAAGTGATCGAACCCAGTTTTCTTAAAACAAGAGAATCAATCCTAGTTAATTTTTAACTCTACAGACGATGGCGATTATAGTGGGAGTGGCCATTCATTCCGACAAAATGGTGGTAGCGTAGTGAAACAAGATTCCAGTAGGAACCGAGGTTGAAACTCTAGTCATAGAGTTCGACCAGACGAAGTATGAGAAGTTCATCTCCTCTGGTAAGTCCAGTCTCACTAAGGAATGAAAGTGTCGTCGAGTCTCATATGAGACTTCAGCCCAAAGGGCTTCTGATGATTTAACTCGAGTTAACCTTAAGGAAAAGTCCATGCCCCTCAAAGAGGAGGCTCCAGCAACTAGCCATCAGGCTAAGAAATTGGTTGTCAAGTAACCTAGCCGAACTTTGGCTTCTACTAGCCGAACTTTGGCTTCTACTAGCCAAACTATGGCTTTTGATAATGAACCTCACCCAGCTTTGGCTGAGGCATAAGTTCCTATTGGTCCACTGTCGAGACGCACTCGACAACGTCAGTGCCAGAACCAAGTTCACCGTATGGCTTGAGATTTGGTCTCGCTAGACGGTTATCACTATCAACGGAGAGCTGATCAGCTCAAGGTCAACAAGTTTGTCGAGGGTCGAGTGACCGAGGAACGACAAAATGACGAACTTCACCATTGTACCCAATTAGGTTCGAATGACGAGCTTCAATACGAGGTTTGTCCAACTCAACGAGTTTGCTCTATTAGGAAAGATAGCCAAATCTAGGCTCGTCGGGAGGATAAACCTCGCTCGAATGACGAATCTCGCCTTTAACCTCAAACTAGCACTATTACAGAGAAACATTCAAGGGTCCAAGATGAGGTTCAACTCAGACGATAAATCCGTCCTTGGAACCAAGTTCGTCCGATTGATGAACCTTACATGAAATATGAGGTTCGTTCCCCGAACCAGGCTCGTTCGAATATCAAAGCTCACATGAATGATGAGGCTTGCCCAACCAACGAACCTCGTATCACACATGAGCCTCACCCAAGCGTTCGAGTGCGCCCAGACGACAAACCCCATCTTCAGCATGAGGTTCATTGTAAAACCCCATATTTTATTAGAGTATATGTGAATTATTAGTGATAAATAATTCTACTTGTGGTAAATGACTTGAGTTTATGGATATACTTAATGGCAAGTTGTTAGTCATGTATGAGTGTGGTTTCATAGAGTTTCGTGCATTGGTTTTGGTTGAATAACAAAACATGCACGAATCTGAAAATTTGCATCTAC
Source organism: Asparagus officinalis (assembly GCF_001876935.1). Taxonomy (NCBI): domain Eukaryota; kingdom Viridiplantae; phylum Streptophyta; class Magnoliopsida; order Asparagales; family Asparagaceae; genus Asparagus; species Asparagus officinalis. Next base: position 68,107,534 of record NC_033799.1, on the reverse strand, counting down.
TCAGCCGACTTATGAGTAGACTCATGAGTCGACTAATGAGTCGACTGATGAGTCGACCAATAAGTCGACTGACAGGCAGATTTCAAGTTTTTCTTTTCTTTTGCGGGTTTGGTTTGGTTGTTTCGGGTTTGACCGATTTCATAAGAAACTCTCCTACCCGAAACTAACCCCAAGACTCATCAGACCCCAGAGAAAACCCTAGCCTCCCTCTCCCCTCAAACTCTAGATTCGTTCTTGGTGATTTTGGAGGAGTTTCAGAGGAGTTTTCAGCGGGATTTTGTGGTTCTGTCGAAGGGGGATCGTCCTCTCATCGGATTCAGGAGTTTGCAGCACATCAGAGGTGAGTAATATCTCGCCCAATCCTACACCCACTGTTTTTATAGCTTTCTTGAGTTTTTATTTCGGATTTTTGAGCCTAAAACGTATTTTGTGCATAAAAATAGATACTTTTCTTGAGTTTTTATTTCGGATTTTTGAGCCTAAAACGTATTTTGTGCATAAAAATAGATACTTTACATTATGAGATGCAAGATCCATATTCTTCAGTTATAAAAAGCTCACAAACGAATATGTAAATTAAGATCCAGATCTGGAAATTTGTTTTAATATGAGTTTCAATGTGATTTACTGTTTTCAATACGTTTTTAAACATGTTTATATGATTAAGGTTTTTATGTAAGTGATCACATGCAAATCCCTTTAGTTTCTGTTGATACACATGAGTTAGAATCGGAAATATATTGTTGGACATGATTAAAGAGAACTTTAGTTAACGTTTTTGCAGATAATCATCGAAAGCAGAAAACTGGAGATTTTCTGCTCAGTCGACCAATGAGTCGACTCATGAGTCGACTGATGAGTCGACTGATGAGTCAGTCGACCAATGAGTCGACTGATGGGGAAAACTTTAGTTTTGTGTTTTGCCTGGTCGACTTATGAGTCGACTGATGAGTCGACCAATGAGTCAACTAATGAGGAGTTTTCTCCTTTTGTGTTTCTTCAGTTTTGAATCAGTTTGAGTTATTCCAGTTTAACTGAAATTGTTTATGTTTGTTTATTGTTGCTGCATGCTTAAATATGAACGAGGAGTCGCCTCGAATGATGAGTATTAGAAATTTATGTATAATCTGTATCTTTACATGTGAGATGTCATGCGAACACAAGTTTAGGTTTGCACACCGAGACGCGTGAGAAATTAGGGTATATGCACCTGTTCATATAACTCATCTAGTCCATGAGTTGGGCAATTATGATGAGTAGTCCATGTGTTGGACACTTATCACTTTCAGTCCATGTGTTGGACCGTTTACATATGCAGTCCATATGTTGGACATCCACTACATCAGTTTAGACCTTGAGGGTTAACACCTATACTTGCATAGGCTGGACACGACATTTATACGAGTTGTAACACGACACCGTAATTAAGTCTAAGATGAGTTTGCCTTCTTTTATTAATGTTTTTTTGTATTAGATTTTGGGTTTGGTATTTAGGGATGTACAATTTGAGATATAAGGTATATACATGAGGGTTTCCTTGTTTGGATTATTTCGCTCGACGTAGATATGCTCTTGTTGTAACTTCCTAAATACTAAAATCCTCTTATACATAAACACTTACAATCTGAGCTACATGGTATATACATGAGGGTTTTCTTGTTTGGATTATTTCGCTTGACGTACATATGCTCACATTGTAATTACCTAAATAGGATTTGTGATTTTATATATATGTTATAATTGTATTTTCTGTATACAACGAGCCCTTTTTCCTTAGGGTTGGTTGTGATATTGCTCGCTAGCACTTTGACGCTCGTTGTCCCTCCCCCTTTCAGGTAACAAGCCAGGAGCCCGGAGAGTCGCAGGTTGATAGCGAGGCACTTTAGCTTCAGCTATTCTATTATAGTTATATTTTACTTTTGAGCTCCACTGTAGGCTTTTGTTTAGACATTTTGAGAGTTTATTTTTAGAAGTTGTAAAGGTTGTGTGCCTTATTTCCTTTTATTCAGGCATTTGTATTTGAGACTTGTTGAGAAGTTCCAGTTTACTCATTTCAGACATTGACTTATACTTCAGTATATTAGATGATGAAATATTGACTCTTGTATTATCTTTTACTTGCTTTTGTACCTACACTTGTTATTTGACTCTACTAGAGAGATAGTAATTGTGATGGTGAAATATGTTATTGCACGGTGTGGTACATGGCAGGTTTGACATTCTTGGTTTCACCTTGGACTGCAGTCTTGTGTGAACCTAGGGGTGTTACAATTAGTATCAGAGATCTAGTTCCAGTATCCTTAGGATCATCCTGTGTCGAGTCGTGGAGCTAGGATAGAGTTTCTTAGGATTCATGTATAGAGTCTGTAAGGATTCCCTAGTATGAGTGAGGACGATATATCCGTATATCTCAAAAAAATTAAGGATATTTTTTTATGACAACTATTTTGTGTAAACTTAAAGTATTTGGGTGAATGCTAAATTGTTGTGAAAATCATATTGTGATATGCTATGTATGTGTATATGTTTATTTAGGCTCATAAACTCTTGTTTTCTTATGATCAGAGAGATGACAAGACGTGGTAGACCTCGTACTCGGAGAGCTGGACAGGTAGATTCGCAGCAGGCTCCACCTGAGCCACAACAAGCTCAACCCGAGCCACAGCAGTCACCACCTGAGCCGCAGTAGGCTCCCCAGTATCTTATCGATCTCATGGCCCCCATCATAGCTAGGATGACAGCAATTGAGGAGCTTGTGGCGAGTCATATCGTGCCACCGACATCACCACCCCCAGTAGCAGATCAGCCACAGGGGATACCAGCAGTTCCTATCAGTGAGAGACCCCAAGAGGCCGCACCTACAGCCATTCCACCAGCAGTTCTGGATAGAGCCACGGAGTAGGAGGCTTGGCTCCGTATGGTTAAGAGGTACCTGAAGATGAGAGCACCAGAGTTCCAGGGGTCAGCAGATCCTCTTGTAGCCCATAAGTGGAAGGAGAATATGAGTAATATCCTTGATATACTTAATGTGGATTCGGTCCAGAAACAGAGATTGGCGTCCTACAGTCTGAAGGGAGATGTCGGGAGATGGTATCTACTCCAGTTCACTCCAGAGCATCGGATGACCCTCACATGGGGACTTCGTCTACTTCTTTGATAGACAGTATATTTTTTCTGCCGTACGGACTAGGAAGGAGCTTGAGTTGTCTCGGTTGACTCAGGGGGATATGTTAGTGGAAGATTTTGAGAGCAGATTTATAGAGTTGCTGCACTTCACGGGCATGTAGCAGATAGGAGAGCTACAGGCTCAGATGTTCCTAGCAGGGCTCCGCCCTAATCTCCGTCGATACCTCGTCTCGAGGAAGTTCTATTCAGTTCGGGAGGTAGCTGAGGCCGCCACTTCTCAGGAGATTGAGACTGCCATGTTTCAGAAGGATAGGGAAGGGAAGACCAAGGCAGGATAGACCGGGGATAAGGGGAAGAACAAGAGACCTTTTCCTGGATCCCAGCAGCAGTAGCAAGGTCCTCATAAGAAGGAACCTCAGCATGATCAGAGAGCGCATCAACAGCACAAGTTCCAGGGAGTTTGCTATAACTGTCGCAAGGTCGGGCATAAGGCATCGGAGTGTCGCAGCGCACCAACAGGAGCTCAGCAGGGCAAGGGCCCGAACCAGCAGTAGCAGCGATAGCATGGTAGAGTTTAGGGCCAGCAGGCGAGACTTGAGGCACCGCCAATAGCACAGAGGACTGAGGGGCAGATTCGGGCAGTTCAGGAGGTTCCTCAGGGGAAGATAGTACCGTATTCTCTAGCACTAGTAGCAAAGCAATCTCCAGCCACGGGCAGAGCATATGCGGTAGTACCGCGTGATCATGGAGCTAGCGGAGTAGTGGTGGAGGGTACATTTCTTGTGAATTTTTTCCCGCCCGTGTTCTCTTCGATTCAGGAGCTTCGTATTCCTTTATTTCGCATGATTTTATGTCTAGACTCCAGCTCGTAGCTCAGCCATTAGACACCACTTTATCAGTTTCCACCCCCTTTAAGTGAGATATCGCTTCTGGAGAGCATTTGTAGGAGGTGTACTATCAGTCTAGATGAGTCGGAATTCGTGATTGATTTGATAGTGTTGCATATGTCCGAGTTCGATGTCATCCTTGGTATGGATTGGTTGTCTTCCTTCCATATTAGTATTGACTGCTTTGCGAAGACAGTCAATTTGTGGGCGTCCGATAGGTCCGAGATGATTGTGGCAACCTCTCAGGGCAACCATTTTGCGGAGTCATTTCTGGCGTACATCGAGGAGGTGATGCGGCAGGATCAGGGTGTTGATTTATTGGAGACTAGAGTTATCTCAGAGTATCAGGATGTCTTTCAGGACATATCTGGATTACCTCCTGTGATAGAGGTTGAGTTCTGTATTGAGTTGCAGCCAGGCACAGCCCCGATATCCCGTGCACCCTATCGCATGACACCAGCTGAGATGAGGGAGCTTCAGACCCAGTTAACTTAGATGAGTTGTTAGCTTAGGGTTTTATTCATCGGAGTCATTCTCTGTGGGGCGTACCGGTCCTCTTCGTGAAGAAGAAGGACGGTAGTATGAGATTGTGCATTGATTATAGGGAGTTGAACAAGGTTACTATTTGGAATAGGTACCCATTGCCTAGGATTGATGACTTGTTCGACCAGCTACAGGGAGCACAGTTCTTCTCGAAGATTGATCTTCATTCTGGTTATCATCAGTTGCGGGTTCGGGAGATGGATATTCCCAAGACCGCGTTTCTTACTCGATATGGATCTTTCAAGTTCATGGTCATGCCATTCGGACTGACCAATGCACCCGCGGTATTCATGGTGATGAACCTGGTTTTCTGTCCCCTCTTAGATCAGTTCGTGATTGTTTTTATCAACGACATCCTCATTTATTCGAGATTAGAGGCAGACCACGAGGAGCACCTACGATTAGCTTTGAGGACTCTGCAGGAGCATCAGTTATATGCCAAGTTCAGCAAGTGTGAATTTTGGCTTTCAAAAGTCAGATTTCAATGCCACGTCGTCAGTAGAGAGGGTATAGCAGTGGACCCGGCTAAGGTTACAATAGTTCTTAACTGGGAACCGCTGAAGATGGTGACAAAGATTCGTAGCTTCTTGGGCTTAGTCAGCTATTACAGGAAGTTCATCTAGGACTTCTCGAAGATTTCGACGCCACTTACACGCCTTACGAAGAAGGGTGTACAGTTCATTTGGAGTATGGAGTGCCAGAAGGCCTTTGATATCTTGAAGACTAAGTTGACTTTAGCACCGGTTTTGACTATTCCGAGTAGCGACAGGACGTTCGTCGTCTACATAGATGCATCGTTGGCAAGCTTAGGAGGTGTATTGATGCAAGCTCAGAGAGTAGTAGCGTATATATCACGGTAGTTGAGGGTGCATGAGCAGAACTATCCCACTCATGATTTGGAGTTGGTAGCAGTGGTATTTGCATTGAAGTCGTAGAGGCACTACTTGTATGGAGTGCAGTTTGAGTTGTTCACAGACCACTAGAGTCTGAAGTATCTTTTCTCTCAGAAGGAACTCAACCAGAGACAGAGGAGATGGATTAAGTTTATCAAGGATTACGAGTTCGCGATTCAGTATCATCCGGGAAAGGTGAATGTCGTGGCAGATGCTTTAAGCAGGAAGCGTCGACATCGGGTTGCGGCTTTGAGGTGTTCATTGTATAGAGATCTTCTTACTCTTAGCCAGTTTGATTTTAGACCCGAGATTGATGGAACCAGTGTATTTTTGGGAGCTGAGTCAGTTCAGCCATCATGGAGTACCATAGTAGTCAGAGCTCAGCTGGAAGACTCCTAGATTCAAATCCGAAAGGAGAAGATTTCCAAAGAGCCTAAGGCTGATTGGATCATTAGAGCAGATGGAGGTCTACAGATGAAGGATAGGTTGGTTATGCCATCCAGTGCCGAGCTGAAGAGAGAGTTATTTGATGAGGCACATAGTACTAGGTACACAGTACACCCAGGGACCACTAAGATGTATAAGGACTTGAAGAGACACTTCTGGTGGAGAGGTATGCGTCTAGAGATTGCAGAGTATATGGCGAAGTGTTTTACCTGTCAGCAGGTGAAGGTAGAGCATCAGAGACCAGCAGAAACACTTTAGCCTTTACCCATCCCAGAGTGGAAATGGGCGGATATTTCTATGGACTTCATTGTAGAGTTGCCGAAGTCTAAGAAGGGGAATGATTCTGTTTGGGTGATCGTGGACCGGTTGACGAAGTCAGCATATTTTATTCCAGTGAGGACTACATATACAGCTGAGGAGTATGCGAGGATATTTATTCGAGAGATAGTTCGACTTAATGGAGTTCCTGATACGATTATGTCAGAGGTTCAGTGTTCACTTCATATTTTTGGAGAAGTTTCCAGTATTCTTTCGGCAGCCGGTTATCTTTCAGCAGTGTATTCCACCCACAGACAGATGGTCAGACGGAGAGGGTGAACCAGGTGTTAGAGGATATGTTGTGGGCTTGTATCATTGACTTTCAGGGTAGCTGGGAGGAGCATATTCCACTGATAGAGTTCGCTTATAACAATAGTTATCAAGCGATGATCGGTATGGCTCCTTATGAGGTATTGTACGAGAGACCTTATAGATCACCGATATGTTGGGCAGAGCCGGAGGATAGCTTAATGCTTGGACCAGAGCTAGTGAGACAGACTACTGAGAAGGTAGCCTTGATCAGAGAGAGGATTCTAGCCGCCCAGAGTCGACAGAAGAGCTATGCAGATAAGAGACGAAGACCCATGGAGTTTTAAGTTGGAGATGTAGTTATGCTAAAGGTATCACCTATGAAAGGCGTTCAGTGATTCGGGAGGCGGGGAAAGCTTGCACCGAGGTATATTAGACCCTTCCAGATTTTGGAGTGTATTGGAGCTGTGTCATACAGACTAGAACTAGATCTTCCCGCATCGATGTCTAGTATACACAATGTATTTCATGTTTCTATGCTCAAAAAGCACTTGCATGATGAGGAGCAGTAGAGAGTATTGGATGCACCTGAGATTGAGCTTCAGGATGATTTATCTACTATTGAGATTCCAGTTTGTATTCTTGCCAGGGAGGACAAGAGGCTTAGAAACAAAGTGATTCCTTTAGTGAAAGTTCAGTGGAACCGAAGAGGCGTTGAGGAGATTTCTTGGGAGCGCGAAGAGGACATGCGTCGCGACTATCCACACATGTTTGAGTAGGTAAATTAAGGTTTTTTGTATGATTTATATATGGCTTATAGATTCAATTATGTCGATGTTTATACTTAACGTTAAAATGAGGGTATTACCACTTATCTCCTAAGTACTCGGAACATATGGTATATATATGAGGGGTTTCTTGTTTGGATTTTTCGTTCGATGTACTTGTTCTATTTAGTTAGAGGTTAAGTGGGGGTATTTACATTTTAGATGGTTAAGTGTTGATATCGAAGATGATTTTTCAAGGGCGTGAAGATGATATGTAGCGCTACTTCCTGCATTTATTGAGGAAGTGAATTGATTCATGTGCATGAGTATTTGTGTGATTATATTTAGATTTAACACTAGGATGAGGATATTTCCGCTCAATTTTTACACTTTTGGAATACATGATATATATATGGGGGGTTCCATGTTTGGATTTTTCGCCCGACGTATTAGTTCCATTTGATTAAGGGTTGAGTGGGAATATAGTCATCCTGGATTATTAAATATAAATATTATTTTATGCTTGTCTAGAGTAATACTTTTGGTTTGAATATGCTTTCTGAATTTTGAGGACGAAATGTTAGACCTTAGAGGGGGTGATTAGGGTCTTATGCTAATCTATTCCGATTTTATGCTAATTAAAATTAATTAAAAAATTATTCATGCAAGATGATATCCAATTACTTATGAGCAAGAATATGCAATATACACAAGGTGAAAATAACCAATCTACAAAAGATATAGGGGAATATGAAGAGCAATACACAAAGGCTATAAGATATGAATACAAGAATAAGAACACCAATGAGACAGAAATTGAATTAAAAACCCTAGATTAGACAAAAGAAACCCTAAGAGAGAATGGACACAAAAGAGAGATGAGAGATTACCCAAATTGAGATGAAAATATCCGTGGTCAAACGAAGAATTCCAGCGGGCGACCGTGAAGAGGAAAAAGATGAAATTTGGGGAAAATAACGAATGGGGAAGAAGAAGGGTCGGATCAAGAGAAGAGAGGAAATCAACGGCCTGGATCTGATATGAAATGAAATCAACGGTGGTGATGAAATCGGGTGTAGAAAAAATTGACAATTGAAACCAAAACCCGATAAGAAATAAAATCGAATCTGAAAATTTCTTTTGCGGTCGACCGTGGAGGTCGACCGTGACAATGTCCAGAAACATCGACGGTCGACCGTGGCGGTCGACCGAGAGAAAGAAAAGTGCATAGTCAGTTTTTAAAGCCTGGATTTTGAGAGAAATTTTTATAAAGCATATAAATACATATAAAGTCTTTTAGCTATTAAAAACATGAAAAATATTTTATTTTAACTTAATAAAAACTAAAATTCATCATTTAAACTCAAAACCCAATTATTTAAAAAAAATGACAAAAAAAAAACAAAAAATTGATATAAAAATTATTTTGGCACCCAAATCATTTTGGTACCACTAAAATTTGGGACATGACCCCTATCATTTAAATCCGAGGCCCTAGGGTTATGAACCCGCTTGGGCGTATTTTGTGCACCGATACGATCAAAGTAAAAATTTTAAACATGACCTGTACGATTGCAATTTGTGCAATGTAGAGGTTTGAATGGTTTACGTTGACCGAAATGGAATGCACGTAGTTCATTTGCAAAAATAGATTTTTTTTTGTAATTATTTTGCAAACGAGAATTTCTTTCCAAATCGAAACAAAACATGACCAAATGACCAAAACGACCACAATAATCACATTTGTACACATGAGCATGTTTATGATTTATACTATGTGTGTGTACATGTGTATGAGATGAAGAAGCTTGATGGGATGCACAATCATTAATAGGCTTGTTAATTTTTGGTGCATTATGACAAAATTAAGCTAAATGGCCTTTAAGACCGCAAATAGAGCATTTGTGAATTTTGTCATACATATGTGCATAGTGAATAGGTTTCTTAGAAGAATTAACATTGAACTATGCACATAAGTCCATAAGCTTTTTATTATTAGCAATACAAGTGTTTAGTGTTGAATCTAAGGTAGATATTCATTTTTTCATTTGATTCAACTCATCATTATGCATACAAGCATTGCTACTAGATGTAGGATAAACAAGATTATTCATCATAGATTTCAACTTATCTACTTTTAACATAGCATCACGTTTTTCATGAAGCAAACTAGCATTTTCAATTTTTAAATTTTTATTGCATTCTTTAAGAATGATATTTTCATTTGCAATAAAATTAAACTTAATGGATAGTGTTTCATGAGTGGATTTCATATTAACATACTTACTCTTTACATCAATATAGCAATTGTGTAACTTTTCAAACTCAAGAGCAATTCATCAAAAGTAATAATATCATCGTTATCGCATACCTCACTAGGGTTATCATCTAGTGGTATTATACATGGAGATGAAGCTTCTTTAGAGCTCAAAGCGGGATTTTCTAAAGCTTGTTGGATTGCCTCTAATTCCCCTTCACGTGCTTTAATAAATTTTCATAAGGCGTAAGCACTATCAAAATTAGCAAATTTGTTAGAATATGAAGAGTGAAAAGCATTAATCAAATATTCTAACAAAAGCTTGTTCATATTAAACAATCTTTTATCATTCTCACACCATTTGGATTTTTCCGAAATAGTAACAACATAGGCATCCTCAATAATCTCCCATAAATCGAATTTGTTTAGATTAAACAAATAGTTTGAATCTAACACGCCATTGAGCATTGGGAAAAATATCCAAACGAGGAGCAATATTAATAGCATATCCTAAACTAGATGAATCATACATATCCATAAAGATAATATGCAAGAAGCAAAATGTAATCAAAATTAGATTAGCACAAATACGATAACTTGGATCTTTAACTCAAGGTGATTAGACCTTAAATCAAAGAGCACCAAGCTCTGATACCAATTGTTAGACCCTAGAGGGGGGGTGATTAGGGTCTTATGCTAATCTAATCCAGATTGAATACCAATTAAAATTAAGTTAATCAATTTGATCTTGCAAGAATGATATAAGATGGATATGAACAAGAAAGATAAGAAAAAGCACAAATGAAATATACGCTAAGCAAACACAAACACAAGATATGTTTACGAGGTTCGGTCCCCACGACCTACGTCCCCGCTCCTTACCTCGAGGAGATCTCCACTATCACAATCCGGTTTGGACGCCGGAACTTCTACACACTCAGTTTACAAGTTTACCGAAAACTCTCACACACCAAACACTATGCAATCACACTTTACACACTAAGTGTAGGAACCTAACCCGTGTCCTCCTCCTTAAGTGCTCGGATGTAACCTCTCCCTAGGTTCGTCAACCGACGCCACTCCTATTGGATTCGACCCCATCTCTCCCCTCACACTTCTCTCGGTGTACAAGTGTATTACAAGTGATACTCGCAAAACAAGATTAAATACAATGATTTGTTCTCAAATAACAAGTGAGAACACAATGAAGTTCACACTCACTAAATCACACCCCACAACCCACGCTATATAGTATAAAAATATTAAGCTTAATATTGTGTGTGTGATAACAGTGAATGAAAATAATATAACTCAATAAATATAACTAATGAAATAAAAATGGAATAGTAAGCTATATAAGAGTTTAGAAAACTTCTCAAACAAGAAGAATAGTAGATGATGATCCATATAAGAGTTTAGAAAACTTCTCAAACAAGAAGAATAGTAGATGATGATCCCAATAGGATTTGAAAGCCACTTCTTGTTGTAGGAAAACTTCTTTTGAAACAGACTGATGAAATCAGCTTAAACAACTCTTTTAAACACTCTTAATATTTTGTTAAACACAAAACTTGGATAAGTAAAAGAGAGCAGTAATGGGGTATTTATACCCTCTCAAATATCAGCCAAAAACCAACTTGAAAAGACTAAAAAGCCCCTAGAGAACCGTTGTAAAAATAGCCATTAAAAACCAATGATTAAATCGGCGATCGACCGTGGAAATCTCGCGGTCGACCGCGAGGCACAAAAATCCTGAGTATAAGGTTTTAAGGCTAGCGGTGCGAGACCGCGTCAGGACGGTCGACCGCAAAACTCTCCGGTTGGATCACGATCGACCGTCCCACGGTCGACACACGGACATATAAAATCCATGCTAAGAAAAATTGAACCAGTGGTGCGGTCGACCGCAAACTGACACAGTCTGAAAAACATGTTTTTGGATAGTTTTGAAAATACTTTAAAAATAGCAAATCAATTCTAAAAATAATAAAACTTTGGAAAAAGTTTCTAAATGATAAAATGAACATGTTAGAAAATGAATTTTTGAAAAAATAATTTTCATTTGCAAAAACACACTATTTTTGAAAAGTATTCGTAAAACCTGTATTTTACGAATATGAAAATTTTGATATGACTCATAAACAAGTAAATATATCTCATGCATATATTATGTGTATATAATAAAGTATGAATGAGCTGTAAACATAAGCTAAAAGATATTGTAACAACGTTTGATGAAAAAACATTTATGTGATAGAAAACGTCAAAAATCGTGTTAAGTGTACATATATTGAGCTTACATATAAACATACAATATATGTAAGAAAACTACTCTTATACCTAGGTAACTCTACACATAAGAACTTAAATCTTTAACGCTTGATTGTTGTGTGTTGAAATCTGTAAAGAGAAACATAAGCACAAAACTAGAGAATATATTAGCGATAAATTGTTTGACAAATCATCATCAAAACTATAGGGTCAACACTTAAGTTGAGGAATTTTTTTAAGGGGGGGGGGGGGAGAATGTAAAACCCCGTATTGTATTAGAGTATATTTGAATTATTAATGATAAATAATTCTATTTATGGTAAATGACTTGAGTTTATGGATATACTTGATGGTAAGTTGTTACATGTATGAGTGTGGTTTCATAGAGTTTCATAAAGGCAAGCATCCAAAAATCGCGACGTCGAAGTGACGATCAATATGGTTGGTAAAGGCAAGGGTAAAACCCAAGCCGATTCTTCTGAGTCCTCCAATCTTGAGTTTTCCCCAGGATTACAAGAAGCACTCATGGAAAGATAGGTTGTTTACCAACACACCCGTAACCATACCGGAGCAAGGATCCCGTTGGATTATCGAAAATTAGCGGGTATATCCTATGATGTCGATGAAGAGCCTAAAAACTCTATCATTGCAACATCCCAACCTTCCAGCACCGATCAAAGTGAGCAAGTGAGCGCTCACATGGCCAAGAATGAAGAATAAATGGCAAGAAGACTAGAAGAATAACAAGCTACTCTCCTCCAACAACAAGAGACCATCAAAGGCTTAGAGGATATGGTGGACAAACTCCTCAAGGATAAGAAGAAGAAGAAGAAAGCTACCGCCGAATCCTCAGGATCAAGGCACCGGCAGCCTTCACCCACTGCTCGGGAATCTAGCCATCAAAATCAAGATGACAATAATGAAGAAGATGAGAAAGAAAATATTTTTGATATTTACTCTAAATTATCCAAAGCTGAGTCCAACCCGCGTAAGAATGACCGAGATCATAAGTTGGACGATTTCTAGAAGCACCTTGAGGCTTTTAAGCTTCAGAGAATTGGGGGTCATCAGGCCATACCCTACCGGATGGGACTCCGTCCATTATCTTCCAAAGTTTAAGCCACTCAGCCTCCTACAGTTTGATGGCAAGGGTTCTCCTACCCAGCACATTTACTACTTCCAAGCATAAACTGGACACATAGTGGGGAATGATCCCATTATGACTCGACTGTTCATAAGTACCCTCAAAGGAGTCGCTTTTGAATAGTTTCGCAAGCTAGAACCATGCTCCATCAAATTTTGGGCTGACATGGAAAGGCTCTTTATAGCTAGATTCTTCGACAATGACACAAAAGTATCTATGGTTACCCTGCTAACTGAAAAGCAGAAGAAGACAGAGTCTGTCAGTAACTTTGTCAAGAGATTTAGAAATTGGTCGCTGCATTGCTGTGATCAAGTCTCTAAAAGTACGTTGATCGAGATGTATCGCAATAACCTCTCGATCTATATTTTATCTAAGATTGGAGTGGTGAAGACCTGAACTTGGAAAGAGCTTATTCACCAAGGAGAACAAGTCGAAAGCATGCTCAAAAGGCTAGATGCTGAAGAGCCATGTGATTTTCAAGAAGGTGATGACCAAGAAAACCTCACCCCTCTGACTTATGTAAAAGGGAAAGATGATTTGGCAGTGAAAACCACTTCTTCCCCTGAATCTTCATCAAAGCAGAGGGGCAAATCTTCGGATAGCCACTTTCAGCAGAAGTACTACTTCCAAGATGAGCAAGTCGTCCTGATATTCAAATCCTTTATCAAGGTGAAAAAGATCAAGCTCCCAGAATCGATGCAACCTGAGGAGACGTTGAAAATGGATGAACCCAACTATTGTGCATACCACAGGATGGTTTATCATCCCACCTCTAAAATGCTACACCTTGAAGGATAAGATCCAAGCCTTATTGGATGCATGAGTCTTTACCCTTCAATCCTGATTTACATCTATCACTGGAGTAGGGGTAGTTATGGTTTCTTTGAAAAACCATGTACTACCTTAAGCTTTCTCTCTGGTGAAACCATAACGACACGAAGCTCGTCATAAATAAACTCCAAGGTGAGTCCAAAGTTAGACATGAGCATCTAGGCCCTTATCACAAAACTATCATGTTAATGATTACCTCTGATAGTCACTACCTCCAAATTCCCTCGTCAATCCTCTTCAATAGGATGGCGGGACCACAAAACTATCATGTTAATGATTACCTCTGATAGTCACTTTCTCCAAATTCCTTCACCAATCATCTCCAATAGGATGGTGGGTCCACAAAACTATCACGTTAATAATTTTCTCTGATAGTAAACTCTTAACCCCCATTGAAAATACTTCATCAAGTAGTGTTCTACCATACGATGAGCACCTACTTGTCTCTTGATCAAGATAGTGATCTACGATATAATGATTCACTATCTGATCTTTTTTGAATATTCTATCTCCTTAGAATGATCGAAAATAGTGACCTACCACGTGATGTGTCACCATTCCAATCATAATCGTTATACCCCCATGTCACTGAATGACTTGATTTCCCACGCCAAGTAGTGTTCTACCATGCAATGAGCACCTACTTATCTCTCGATCAAGATAGTGATCTACCATGTGGTGATTCACTATCTTGTCTTTTCTGAACGTTCTACAAATAGTGGCCTACCATGCGATGTGTCGCTATTTTAATCACAGTCGTTATACATTCATGTCACTGAACGATTTAATTACCTCCACAACGTCATGACGTTGTTCGTTGATAGTAGCCTACCAAACGATGAGCCTCTATCTTCTCCCTTGTTTCCAAATAGTAATCTACTGATGCGACATAATTATGTACCAAAATTACAAGTGCACAATTGATCAAGTTATAGTATAAAAAGTTATCGATCCCACGAGGAAGGTAACTTTAAGAGATTATTAGAATAGGTTCTTATGTTGTGTGTATGACAAAATAGGATTAAATAATAAGTGTGATTGTGATGAGTGATTGTTGTGAATATATGCAAGAGACAATAAATTGAATTTTAGAGAAAAGAAATAAGAATCAAAGAATAAATGAAATCATAAGGCAAGAAAGAAGAATGATAAAATCAAGAAATAAAATCAAAAATGAAAAGAAAATTCAAGAAAGTCAAGATGGAGGATTCAATTAAAGATATGAGAAATCTAGAATTTAATCCACTAGCTAATCTCAATTACAAAATACAAATTATTCTATTTTTATCATATTTCAACTTAGATTTATTAAGCATAGACTATCAAACAATTTAAGGAAAGTATAACCTATCAAATTATCATCTAAGTTAAAATTACTATTCATGATAAGAACAACAACAAGATAGTAATCCTAGAATTCATAAGCATAACCTATCAAACCATTTAAGATAAGTATAGATTATCAAATTCTTCTTCTATCAATTAGTTTTCTAGTTGATTATCCTAAACATGAATATTTTAAGTGAAAGAGAATAATTCATACAATATAAAAGAAATTAGACTAGTTTCATACCATTCTAAGATTCCTACAAGAATTAATTTCACATCTTAAGAAATAAAAACAAGAAGAAAAAGAACTAATTACAAAAATAAAAAGAAAAGAAAAATCTAAACTATGAACAAGAATTAAATCTAACTACAAAGAATTAAAATCTAAACTACAAAATAAATTGAAAAAATTAAATACAAGAAAACAAATCTACTCTACAAATTAAAGTGCAAAAAGAAATAAAAAAGATAAGAAAATAAATCTACACTGCAAGCATGAATGTAAATCTAACTAATAAGCAATAATAAAAAAATTACTAAAAAGAAATAAAAGAGAAAAATAAAAGAAAAGCAAACCTTCAAACTTTTCTTCATCTCCATCATCATCATCCAACAAAGAGAAGATGATTTGAAGTGGAGAATTTTTTTTTATTAATTGTAACAAAAGTTACAAATTTGGATGGCCTTCTCAATTAAGAGTTACCTTCCTCTCCAAATGGAGTTATAAATTTTTTCACACCCTCAACCCCTCACTCTCTACCCCTATTTATAGTAAACATCAGTGAATGAGAGCCATTGGATTGAAATCTTATCCAAAACAAGTAAATTTCAGCCATAGATCTGTAATAGAATGACGGAGGTATCGATACCAACATCGATAGGGGTATCGATGCTGGCATTGATACAGGCATCGATGCTGGCATCGATGTCAACTTGTCTCTGGTTGTTGTCCGCAGATTCCTCTTGGGTTTGCTCTTGGGCTTGGGGCTTGGATAATTTCTTGATTTCTTCATGCATTTGTTTGGGCTTTGGCATTTCTTGGGCTTTTGGATAATTTAGAAATTGATTTTCCAATGGGCTTCTTTGCTTCATTTCTTCATTTAATCAATGGTTTTTATTGAGAGATGAGAGTTTGAGATTTATTCTTCATTAACCTGTATTTAAAGATAAAAAAAATTATTAGTTGCATATTTATTCATATAAAATAGATAATAATGGTATAAAATTGCAATAAAATATGATTATCATCTACCATACAATGAGTCACTATTTATCAATGATACCACATCATCCCAGTAGGCCTACCATGCGATGAGCCTCGCTTTCAAAATACCAGGTTGAGTTGTTATATTGAACGACACAACCAAACTCTAACACTTAATCCAATACCTTGAGCGGCTAAGGATAGAGAAGAAATCTTAGCATTAAGCCTAAGAGAAACTCCTCGCCAACTTATCATGCTAAGGGTAAAAGTATGGATAATCCAACTCAAACGGTAGTTGGTAAAGACACATCAAGTCCGTTGATAGCTGAGGGTTTGCTAAAAATCCTAAGTCCTAGTTGTCAATCACACATGAGTCTGACAAAGCTCACACAGAATGACGAGACTCAATGAATAGTCGGACTTCATCTTGAAGTATTGAGGTTCGTCCAAAAATGTCAAACTTCGTCTGGAACCACGAGGTTCACCCCGAAGCATCGAAGCTCGCTAAGAGTCTGAGCTCGCCCAGAGGCCAAGCTCGTTGTGCAAACCAAGCTCGCCATAACCAAGAGAGTTCAAAGTATTCCAGACCCATACAACCCAATTTGGGTCTGAAAACTTTGAAGGGGGTCTTATAGACACTAAAAAATGCCAAGGAATAAAGCAAGGTTGAACCTCGCTACAATCATGATGAGGCTTGTTATCATAATGAACCTCATCTCAGCCAACAAAGCCCATCATGATGATGAACATCATTGAAGACAAAGTCCATTCATAGATGAACCTCGTCAAACGACACCTCGCCCCTTAAAAGACGAACTTTGCCATTTGAGAAGAAGTTTGCCCATAAACAAAGTTCGACATTGAAGATGAAGTTCGTCCAGAAACGAAGTTCGTTCAGAAACGAAGTTCGTCATTGAAGATGAAGTTCGTCGTTTAAGACAAAGTTCGTCATTGCTATTATTGATGAACCTCGTACATAGCCAAACCTCATCTGTCATAATTTTCAAAGGCTACATTAAGGAGGGTTAATGGCGAATAACTCTTAACTCACTCTATAATAAGGGGAGTTAATGACCATTAATTCACCCATTTAAGGAGAGTTAATGATCTTATTTAAATGGGAGTTAAGGACCACTAACTCCCTCATTATAAGGGGAGTTAAAGCCTATTAACTCACTCTATAATGGTCCTAAGCCTATAAATAGGCATGATCAACATGAAGGGGGGGGGCTCATGGATCTTCATAGATCATCGGCTAATCATTTGGCCTTGGAGCGTCGAAGCTCATAACAAGCATGACGAGGGTCATTATAATGATGGACCTCGTCTCAAATAACAAAGCTTGTTGTTAAAATAAGATTTGAAGCGCGTCAATGAAGATGAAGCTCATCAGTGAAGACAAAGCTTGTCTAATAAACCTCGCCACGCAACGAGGCTCATCATCCACATGAAGTTTGGTTTTAACACCCACGAGGACCAAGTCAGCCCACGTGGGCTAAATCTAAGGAGTATGTTACGCTCCGTTAATCAACATAGGCTAAACCTTAGGAGTCGGTTATGCCCATGACCCCACGATTGTAGCACATCAATTACATGCTAAAGCTCTATAAATAGCCACAAGCAGCTATGGAGAGGGGTTCTGGCAGGTCAGACTTTTAAACTCTTAGCAATTTAGACCTTGAGAATCATCAAAGATCAGATCTTCTATGTGTAAATCTGGAGTTCGAATTTTGATTCCAGCCGGCTAACTAATGTGAGAAGCTTCAGCAATCTTGTTCTGATCGTCAACGGGAGGCAATATCGACTCAAGCATCGGGGGAAGCATCCTTTCACCACCAAGAACCCACGTTAAATAAGGAGGAGATGAATTAATCTTATCTTCATCTGTAATCAAGAGAGAGTGTGAGTGATTGTAAGGGTTTCGTACCAAGTGATTGAACCCATTTTTCTTAAAACAAGAGAATCAATCCTAGTCAAATTTTCGACCCTACATTATGCTACCTAGTTTGTTGCATTTGGTTGCCTATAAGTTCTTGCCCACAAAAATCTTCTTCTAGTTATATCTATTCTCTCACAAACCCACTTAGGGAAAACAAAAATTAACATCCAAAATAAAGGAATAGCAATCAAAATAGAGTTTAAAAGTATTACCTTTAAATAATATCTTACTGTTGATGATAGTTATCAAACATGGAGTTTACGAGTGGATTAGAAGAGTATTAGGGTCCTCAAGCTTCTTCAAATAGCTAGTTTGTGTGCCTACAACCATCTCCTACACATAAAACTTGTGAGAGGCTGGAGTTGGGTTCTCTAGGTGTTCCTCCGTGTAGGTGTAAATTTTGATCTCCCAAAATGGGGGTTTCATTTGTATTAATAAGAATAGCTTATTACAAACTAATGGATCAAAAAAATTACAACAGAAGCGGAGGGAAAGCCCTCCTTATTTAACGTGGGGACTTTGGTAGCGATAGGATACCTCGCTCAGTTCTCACACCGAGTCTGCTTCCCTTAGACGATTCGATCTAGGTTGCTAGTGAGCTTCAGTGCACAGTAGAAGCTCATGTCGATCGAGTTAAAGTCTCCAAGCTCGATGGCGATTAGGGCCCGAAGCTAGGAGAAGGTGCTACAGTGCAAAGATCATGCAAAGAGCCTGTCGTTAACTCAGTTGAGAATTGAGAGCTAATGGTCTAGCTAACTGATTGAACTAATCAATTAACTACGAACCTCTTTCCTGTAGCCAGGAGATGCTCTTAAATAGAGGAGAAATGGCATGGTCGCTCCTTTGAATCATGGGATGTGACCATGTACTGTTGGGAGATACCATGCTTCTCACTTGTACCGTGAACGGCCGCGTGATGGGCTCGGAGCACTGTACTTCTCCCCCTCACATCACGGGAAATAGGAAGGCCCATCCCTATACGTGATATTGCTGCTACCAGGTATTTTGGTGAGTTCGACGAGTTCGTCTATCATGGGCGAATTCAGCTCTCGACTCGTGCAAGCGAGTCGAGTAAGCAGGCGAATTTCAAGCACTTGGATGATATTGACTCGTGCGGGCGAGTCAAGCATGCAGGTGAGTTTGGCGATTGCATGGATTTGACTGGTCATTCGTACTGTGGATGGCTGCTTAATGGGCTCGGAGTACTGTGCTCCTTCCCTTCATGTCGTAGGAAATGGGAAGGCCCATCCCTGGACATGATATTGCGGCCGCCAAGTACCCTGGCGAGTCTGTGGTTAGAATGTTGATCGCCTGGCTGATCGTCTGGGCGAATTTGGTGATTACCCTGACGAGTTCGGCTCTTGAGTAAATTAACTCGTGCGGGCGAGTCAAGTGTGTAAGCGAGTTTCTGATTTCCTGGTGGATCGCCAGCTACGTGGGCGAATTTGGTGATTGCATGGTCTTGGCTCGTGTTGGCGAGTCAAGCACATGGGTGAGCCTAGTTTTCACGTTGCGTGAGTGACTCGAATACATAAGCGGATTTCAGGCTTATCTGTAAAGGTAATTTTTACCGCCTACAAGACCCCCTTTAAAGTTTTCAGACCTAAACCAACTTGCGTGTGATCTAGAATACTTTGAATAAAGAGGTTTCTGATGAGTTAAGGCGAATTTGACTCCCTCGGCTAGGTCGAGTCCTTCGGGCGAACTTGAGCGGTGTGAGTGTACACAGGCTAGATTGCCGTTCGAATTGGGTCACTTCGAGCAAAATTCAAACTTATGAAGGCCGACCGTGTGTTTGTGGGTAGGTCCCTACGCTTGCCTGCTAAGATGACATCTTGCCTTCACACTCCCGCTTCGAGGTGCAGAATCGATATCGCTTTTGATCCTAACCATTGATTCGATGGGGGATCGTGTCAGATCTTGAACATTCACGCAGAATTCTGAACGTCCCACCTTGCTCGTGGCCATCTGATTTGAACTGCGAAATCAAAGCCATTTACTTCAGATAGCTCGGTGAATCTTGGCCGTTAAGATTCCGTGTGTATAGCGTTTACCCCTTACATGGGGGGTGGGGTGTTACTTCGTTCAGATGCTCTTTTGCTCAAAATTTCTTAGAGAAAGTTCGTCTTCCCTGATTCGAGATGAATTCAAGAATAAGAAAGCATGCTCCGGACCCCATCGTCCTCTCCGATGATGAGGAGGAAGAACCCACTCTTGTTTCTACCCCTCAACCTTCTCTTGATGACGAAGGGATGATCCCCTTGATCCAGCCCATTACTATGGTCCCTGTCGATCATGAGTCTGTCACCCCAAGTCCTAGATCCGTGCACGGTCTTATCGGCTAACTAGAGAACGCCATGAAACAGGCAGTCTCCATTGTTAGTCTTGGCTGGGGGTCCTATGCTGACTTCAAACCCTTCCTCATGAACTACATAGCTGATCTTAGGTGCTTGGACGAGGCTCGCGAGGCTTTGTGTCACCTGGTCAAGCTTCTTTGCTTTAAGCTGTACCTGACATGCCTGAAGACTCTATCGCGCGCCGACTAGGAGCCGGACGTGGAGCGGTTCGTAGCTCAGGCTTATGCTAGAGAGGCGTAGGAGCGGGAGATCCGAGAGAAGGACCTGTCAGACCAATGGACCCTCGTCTCGCATTTGCTCCATCATCAACGCTTACTACAGGCAGAAATCGACGCTTCAACCTCTACCATCGCTCGAATGAAGGCTCAGCTGATGGAGGAAGAGGCGACTTTGAGGGACTTGCAGCTCAAAAGCACGGACGTTCACGATGCTGTTGAAAAGGAGATGTAGACTCTCCAGGCACTTCGTCAAGAGGGCTCCGTTGCTGCTACTTTTGAGGCCAAGATCCGAAAGGAGGCAAAAGACCGGGTTCGAGTGGATTGGGCGGAGAGGATAGCCAAGATCAAAGCTGAACTCGCCTTTCCGACCGAGATGGACTAGGACTAATGGGGGGGGGTTAGTCCTTAGGATCTCCTCGTGTTTCTTCGTGTTGTTTTTGTTATAATTCTGTTTGAAAGATTTGTCGCCATCTTGTTTGAACGACTTGTCACAACTCTGATTAATGAATTATTATGCTTTTGGCTACTCAATGTTATGCGTATATGCTCTCTTTCTCTTGTTTCTCTTAGGATTTTTAGCAAATCCCTAGCTATCAATGGGTTTGACTTTTCTTTACCGATTACCGTTTGAATGGGTTTAGCCATACTATTCCGCTCAGTATAATGAGTTATTGAGTAGTTTATCTTAGGCTTAATGCTAAGACTTCTACTCTAACCTTTAGCCGTTTGAGGTGTGGGTTTGAGTTAATTATAACCGTTAGGTCGTAGTTTGGTTGTATTGTAATGACTTAAACTAAAACGACCGTTACCCGCGGGTGCGCCCGGAGGGTGTGTCAATGGGTTGTATCGTTTGGTAGGTCTGACTGTGTAGGTGAGATCGTTCCATTGACAGCTTGACACTTCAAATGAGCTGGACCACTCGAGATTTGTCTTCACAGGCGAACTAGGCTAAACAAACGAGCGGCTCAGGCGAGACTCATTCTCACTGACGGAGCGAGCTAGACGTTCGCAGGCGAGTTTCGTTTTCATAGGCGAAATTTGAAATGGTGGAGGGCGAGCCATGTGTTCGCAAGCGAAATCCATCCTCATAGGGGGAGTTCGAATTAGTTGGAGGCGAACCACGTGTTTGCCAGCGAAGCTTTGTGCCTTCCAGCTAAGGTCGCGTGGGCTCGTCAGGTTGCATTAAATGCTATTTGACAAAGCGATGTCGCTTCTGTGCGCTTCGCTCAATGACGAATCATGGCCGTAGTTTCCGATTCCGGTCGTTAGATTTAGCCGTGAATTTTGGTTCGGGTTTTGGGTTTTGACTTGCCCGACCCGTTCCCTGTTTTGACGGTTCCTCTGCAACCG
>NC_033799.1:68041656-68085394 GCF_001876935.1 Asparagus officinalis | reverse complement strand
TCCTCTGCAACCGCCAAAAACCGAAATGTTGAGAGTGATCTGGACCGTTGATTTTGATCGTGGCCACGCCTCTCAACCGCAAGCATCTAGCCTTTAAATAGGTTTCGTCCCCTTCCTGTGAGGACTACTGTGCTCAGGAATTTTTGCTTGCTCAAAATTTTTAGAGAGAAGAAACTCCAGCTTCGTTCGACTTTCCAATATAGCGCCGAAATCTAAAAAATGTGTTCCGAAGGGAAAGGGTCCTGGTCGCTATCCTGGTAGCGTCGATGCCGGTATGGCTGCCAGCATTCCTGGGACACCCTTGGGTAAGTCTAATAGGTTGTTTAACAACTTTGCATTGACGACCGATGCTGGGTCGGGAAGATGAGCACTGCTCGTCTTCTTCAATGGATTTTGCCATTTTTGGCAATTTTCCAGATTTGGGTGAAACTGGCCATTTTTAGGTGGATTCTACTTTCATTGGGTGAAGGTGACTTCTGCTTTGATAGGCTAAATTAGCTTTCATCGGGTGAAGGCGGATTCGGCCTTGACAGGCGAGTTCTGCTTTTGTTAAGCAGATTTTCCCCTTCTCAGGCGAATTTAACACTTGCCAGGTGAAATTAGTTTCGCCGGGCGAGATTCGCCTGTTTGGGGGACTTGAGAGAGTTTCATTAACCCCGAGATTGGATTCTGTTCTAACTCTTCGGCTTTGCCTTGCAGCCACTTTTTCTGATGAGGCCCTCCCGAAGGGCGTAGCCATTAGTCTTGCCGGAGGTATGGGCAACACGGCCCCCCTCGATTCCCTTTCCTTGATCCCGTGTCCGTGTTTGCTGCCGACAAGCCGGATGAATTAATCAAGAGAGTAACTAACAGACACCACTTGACGTTGCGCGAGTTGACTACCGATGCAGTGTTGATGGATGAAGCTAGGACAGAGCTGAAAAAGTCTTAGTTCTTTTTTGGTGATGCCACTATTAACCCTTCAGCTCTATTGCTTGGGGAGAGCAGATGGCTTCGTGTCGTGGGTGGAGTCCACTACTACCTTTCCAGTATGCCGAGGGGGTTTTCAATGTCGAGTTATGGTCGCTTGCGGTTCTGAGAACGATGAATTGGGATCTGACTCCGACCCAAGATGGGATGACTTGCGGGGTCTTCACGGGCTCCACGGCTGGGTACGAGGTCGACAGTTCTTGCAAGTGTGTGACCGCTCTACGTCCTGGCCTGCTATACAATGAGTTGCCCGTCGGGGAGACGACTGCGGTGGCGGAGACCTTCCATCACTGTTTCTTTTGGGCTGGGGGACAATTTCCTCCGAAGGATTTTAGGGCTCCAGGGTGGATTCACTCAGTGCCTGGTAGCAGCATTTGGTGGTCTAAGAATACCGAGTACATATTGGATGAGAATTCTGACCTTGCGGATTCAGAGCTGTACGTGGCTATCCGGGCCACTCAACACGGTCTGAAGATCAACGCACCTCAGTTCCATAGTATCCTGGAATTTTATTATCCGGACAGCGGTACGTTATTCACTCCCAACAGTGAGCTTGTCATAACTCTCCATAAGATGTACGACGTGTCAGGGTTGCCTTTGGGGAGTTTTCCCTACGAAGAGTACGTACCGGGTCAAGATGAGATTGACTACTTTTCGACCCGATTTCCTCTGATGGTGGAGACTCTATGGGAGCTGCTCGGCCACTACCATATATGTCTCAACACCCTAGGGGCAATGGACCATAAAGGCAAGAAGAAGAGGGCTCCGGGGATTAGTCATAAGAACTGGGGTGACTACCTGTTCCCGGAAAATGATGTCAAGGGAATGCCTACTTTGCCTCTGGGTGAGTGTGACCAAGCTGAAGTGGAGAGGCGGATGGCCGAAGGGGGATCTACCGAAACCCTCAAGCATGACGAGGGTGGGTTCAAATTTGGAACGACTTTCCACTCGTTCCATCATCAGGCTAGGTCCCCTATATCCGGAAAGGCTCTGTTTGTGGGGTACCTCATGCTATGGTTGAAGTGGTGCGTGGTTCCCACTCATTCCCTTGAGGTGCTTCCGGTGGAGGTTATCTATCCCGTGGTTCGCTTGGCCTACGGGAAGCCCTACGCGTTAGTGTCAGCGATGGTGGCATGCATCCATCGGGGACTTTGTACATTGACGGCCTAATTTTGTCGAGTGTCGCACCCCGACGAGAGGGAAGGTGAAGTCGCTAAGACTCCTAATCCCAGAGTAGGGTTGCCGTACACCTATTTGATGGTATGGTTTGTTTACCACTGCGAGTGCTTGATGAGCGCCCCAACGGCTCTCCAGGAGGAAGGGTTCGTTCTATTCGTCCAACGTCTAGAGAAATGTTCCTGGAAGTGTAGAGACATTCCCGACATGAGGAAGACGCTGTCCCACTTCGATCACTATAATTTTCACCATTTCTTCCCTTACTTCACTAGCAGAGGGTATGTCAAATCCCTTCGGGACATATCGACGGTGGACCACTACACCGTCCTCTCCTGTGGTGCCTTTCGATGGTTGGTGAATATCTGGTCAGGGTATCACATCCTGCGAATAGGCTCCGTGTGCTACCTTGAGCCTTACATTCCTTCCAGGTTTGCCCGTCAGTTCGGGTATGACTAGTTGTATGTAGGAAATATTAACCCTTACTTGCATTACGAAGGAGGGTTAGTGGATGGTGCACGGGGGTGGTTCTGGACCCATGTCGGTTGCACCAATGCGCATTTTAATCTACCTGTAAAGGATCGCGACCTTCACCATGCGCTCCTATATTGTCAGTGGTATCGGGGCACCAGTGCTAATCCCGAGGGCTTTCGATTCCAGAGTTCTTGCTTGGTGGAACATGGGCGTCACCCAAGGGTAGCTCCCCACCCCTCAAGGCAGAAGGGTTGCCAGACTATTAGAGAGTGTTTTTCGGAGGTCCCTGCCGAAGACACCGAGGAACTTTATGCGGGTTTAGGTGAATTCGGGGCATTTGAGGCTCAAGCTCTGTCTCCTCGCCCTTCGTTAGACCCCTACTGATGGACAGAGAGAATCTGATGAGCTGGCTCGAGTGGGTGAACGTCTAGAACAGGTCCAGGGAAGGATAGCTAGATGGATGGGGATGCCCATTCTATCTCCAAGTAGTTCGTTCCTCTCTAAACGACAATGGGAGGCCACAGCCGGCAGCTCAAGGGCAGAGGTAGCCAAGAAGGCCCGTCACAAGGAGGCGGCTAAGGCTACCAGAGCGGTGGAAGGCTAGGATGATGCTACTCCTGTGCTAATTCCTAGAGTGACTGCCCTTGTGACTGGGGTGGCTATGCCTGCTCTGTTTGCTGCATCAGGGACGGTCCTGATAACTTCGGAGGATGTTCCCCCATCGTCTGATGTGGGGCAACAGGCAGGGGCTTCGACGACTTCAACGATCGTACCAGAAGGTGATTTTTAATACTGTAACCTCGAGTGTAAGGTCGAATCTACACTACCTGACATTTGTGTTGACTTAATGCAAGTACGGTTGAGAGAGTGATCTCCATTCCTTCCGACAAAGAGGAGGGGACTGGAGATGAAGCGGAGCTCGGCGACTCAAGTAAGAGTAGGATCAAACATTGTTGATCTGCCCATGCTGAACTACCAATGGGGCTCTCCTCAGGAGTTATTACTAACCTTCTTCCTATATTTGTAGCTAATCTACCCCTTGAGGCCGCTGGTAAAGAGGATCACCCCTCTTGGGTGGGTCAGTCGACTGGAGAGAGGGATGAATTAGAGGAAGAAGATGATGCCTCAATCCATGAGGCGATGTCGAGCGAGGAGGAGGGGTCGGCTCATGGAGAAATATTAGACCAACAGGGAGAAGTCTCCATTCCTAAAGAAGCATTGGTTAGGGACGAAGCATTAGTCCAGGAGTCTCTGACCCGACGGGAAACATCCACTCGGCTGGTGGTCGCTTCCTCATCTTTGGTGACCGCCAAGGTTGCTGTCATATCTGTGGCCGAGACCCCAATGGCATCAGTCAGTGTCTTGGTCTTAGTGGTATCTACCACCACTTCCACTACCGTGGCCACCAGTGCTTCGATCATGGTCCTGATAGTGACATCTGCAGTCGATGAGGGTACCCTCTCTCTTTAGCTTGTTCACATAAGAGGACGGTGGACCGAGCCCTTGCTAATTTCCAAGACACCCTTGCTGACAGCGTCAAGCTCACATTGGAAGAAAGTTATCCTTTTGAGGAGTTCAAGGAGGCTCTTGATTATCACACGGGCTTCTTGATCAAGATGATTGGCGTCTTCGCCGCCAATCCGTATTGTAAGCGTTTGGAGGAGGAAGAGCGATCTATTCGACAGCCGCTCGCCCTTCGCACTACGAACTCTGAAATCATTCATCTTGGATCCGGTGAGATCCAAACAGTATTAGAGGAGCATGATCGTAGACTAGAGGAGACAACATCATTGGAGGCGAGGCTGACAAAAGAGCCGGAGCGTGTTGTGACCAAGGATGAGCGAGTGAGCCGAGAGCACCAAAAAGCTGACTCCCGTATCTCTTGCCTGTCTTCGGAGATAGCGAAGACTAAACAAACCATTGCTAATGTGTAGGCCTTATTGGCCACCCAGGAGAAGGCTCGCAAAAAGCTGATAGGGGAGTTGGAGGAACTCAAGTCTCGACGGCAGCTGGTCATTTACGCCATTGAGGAGAAAGGCCGAGCCCTCAAGGAGGCAAGGTACACTGTCCAAGACTTGCTTTCATGCTCTGAGGAGGATATTTGTTAGGAGATCCTGAAGAGGCTCGAACTTAAGCGCGCTGAAGAGATTCGCGAGGTGGAGTAGCGGTTAAGAGATTTATAACTTGATTTTGATTGTATCGTTGTATTCAAATCTCTCTTAATGAATGGAATCGTGCTTTTGTCCCATTGTTGTTCCTCTTATTCTACGTGTACGCATTTTTTGTTTTGTCACCATTTACAATAGGCGATGTCAAGTTAACCGTCGGTGGATTCGCGCCGGGTGAGTTCTGGCAGCGGGCGAATTTTAGCTGCAGGCGAATTTCAACTGCAGGCGGAATTAAGACTAGTTCAAGCCGTAGTTGAATCTCAATTAGGTCTAACTTCTAGGCGAACTTGAGAACGGTGAAGACTCTAGCTGTAGCTAGACTTGGACTAGGTAGGCCAAAGTGATGCATGAGCCTGGGCTATCAGGCGAACTCGAGCCATGCGAGCACGAATGAAGAATTCGACTTGTAGGCGGGCTTCGTTTTTGGTGGGCCACATGTCTGTTCCTGTATTAATATGCTCACTAGTTAAGATGACATGGGCATGTCGCTCCGCATTAAAGGCGGTGTAGTGGTGGGCTCTTCGTTTCTTGCGCCTGATCCGAGTCGTTGGTTAGAGATCATGCTTAAAACCGACCTGCCCTTGGTTTCTCCTCATTAATCAACACGTCGTCATAGTGGCCCGAGAAGCGAGGAAAACACTTAAAGAACTCCCAGCTCTTACGAACTTGAAGCTCTTGCTGTACATCAGTGAATGTCTTCCCAAACCACTTGCTCCTTTCTAACAGCTGTACAAAAGGAATAGAGGCATCAACAGTACTAGGCGCCGACATCAAATCAGGGTGGTGAAGAACGAGTCACGCCATCAGGTATGTATACGGAAGCTCGACCTTTACAGAAAGAAGCTCAGTTGATGGTTCAGAATCGCCATGTGTAAGACCATCGACCAAATACCTAAGCCCATAATGAATGCCGACAACCATCACCGAAAGCAGAGAAAGCTCCTTCCCGTGAGCTAGCTGGACGACGGGGAAGAGGACCTCAATAGGTAAGACATCAAAAAACTGATATAGGATGACATACTTCTTCAACCAAAGGGCGAGATAGCCCGCCAGCAGAGTCCTGGGCCGAATGGACTTCTGAGCGTGACAAAGGAACGTCCGAAACTTAGTCCCCGTAGGAAAAGCTCTCTCAGCGCCAGCGATAGTAAAAGAATGAGCTTCGGCCCTCTTTATTAACTCATTAATGGCAGAAAGTGTCAAAGGGGACAACTCACAAACAGCCTCGCCTGAACTGCTCTCCAAATGCTGGAATAAATAATCATCGAACTGCTTCAAACTGATCTGCCTCTTCCTCTTCACCAGAGGACTCACTTTGATTAGGGATGTATAATAATGACACGTAACGTCCCATAACATATCATACATACCAGGAGAATCTTTCTTTAGCAACTCTAACTGCAGGTTCGACGCAAAGTACTCCTGATACGAATAGTCCCTCATCGGAAGACCAAAAACTTTGTGCATCTCATGCAGAGCTAACCCCAACTCTCCACTGTAAGTCAAGAAAGTATTACTGTCAGGGATATATGTCTCCAATAACGCTACGAAGTGGTGACTGATGACCAAGAATCCATACATGGTGGCTCGTATGGGCGCATACAACCCACTACCTCTCAGATCACTCTCCCAATGTCACAAGACATAACTAGTCATACGAGTCCACCACTTTTTGGGTGGCGAATAGGCCCAACCAAAACATCTGAACTCTGTCGGAGGTAACTTCCTCCCAAGCTTGGCCAAATGATTCCTCACAGTAGGGGTGGCTGCTGACACCTCGTCTGGTAGCGCGGTATCAAGGCCCAGAATTCCTGGTCGAAGGCCGCGAATATAATTATATCCATCAGAACCTGAGGTCTTATGATGGGAAATAAATCCACAATGAACTCGATCATGGTCATCTGTGAGATTCCAGGACATCTATCACCGCACAGCCTGCGTCTCCAAATGAGTGAGAGAATGCTGGCGGGGAATAGAAGCAATGTATAGAAGGAGTCCTTCATCATTATTCAACTAGTGCTCGTCATCAAGAATCAGCTTAGCCGGATCCTCGATGTGGTCTCCAAATAAATAACCAGGCTTCTCTAAAGCTTGAGTGGAAATATAGTCTTCAGTGAAGGTGGCATCGGTAATCAATTGGCGCAGTGAATGGCGGCCCCCATCTCGTATCAAGCGACAGAACTCCTCAGAACAATTCTTATTAAACTGAGGGGTCGGACCAATGGCCTGCCTATCGACAATAGAAGCAAAACTCTCTCCACTACAACTGCTAGTAGCATGAGGAGGAAGGCTGTCCGTTGGGAATTCAACTGCAGCAAAAAACAAACGTGGAATCAAAAAACTATTCATAAATTATACAATGATTGAATTCATCTCACAAGCTAGCGAAATAGAGTCATTCATTGAGTGATTGGCGAGACAATTTCGAGTGTCCTACACTGGAAGAATGGTATGCATCATCACGTAAGCAACATGGTAATGTACCCCGACCCACACAGGGTAATACAACACGAAATCTCCCTAATATGCCGGAAGACGTGAATTGGCCAAGCAAAACACGTCTTTTGAAACCTCGATCCCCACGAAGGAGGACGTCAGTTCTTCCGGAATGACCCGCGAAGGGGCCAAACGAGGGCATGATAGAGCCGCAAATCATCCTAAAACCTCGATCCCTGCGAAGGAGGACATCAGTTCTTCCCGAATGACCCGTGAAGGGGCCAAACGGGGGCATGATAGAACCGCAAGTCATCCTGAAATCTCGATCCCCGCGAAGGAGGACGTTGGTTCTTCTCAAATGACCCGTGAAGGGGCCAAGCGAGGGCATGATAAAACCACGAGTCATCCCGAAACCTCCATCCCCGTGAAGAGGACGTCGGTTCCTCCCGAATGATCAGGTACAA
Source organism: Asparagus officinalis (assembly GCF_001876935.1). Taxonomy (NCBI): domain Eukaryota; kingdom Viridiplantae; phylum Streptophyta; class Magnoliopsida; order Asparagales; family Asparagaceae; genus Asparagus; species Asparagus officinalis. Next base: position 68,077,713 of record NC_033799.1, on the reverse strand, counting down.
TCATAAATCCAAGTACCCGAAAATTAAAAGGGAAATTATGAACTTTAACTAAAGTCCTATAAACAGAATAGGATTTTATAGTTAAAGTCTAATTAAACCTGTGAGTTTTATGCATGCAAACAATGGGTTCAAATTACAGTTAAATCCTTCCTGACCAACTTTGGGGTGAAATACCCAAAATACCCCTCATTTTCGAGGCTCAAAGTTAATCATGAACATCAATAATTTTGGTCTTTTTGCTTAAAGTACCCATCAAGATTTTGGCCAAATAGGCATGAAATTTTAGTCCCAAGGATTTCAGCCCCTTTTACAAATAAGCCGCTCTACAATTTTCGGTCACTTTTGCAAATAAACCCCTCAACAATGTTTGGTCTTTTTACATAAAAAGCCCCTCAAAGTTTTGGCCAAATGGCCATAAAATCCAACCCCCAATATTTTAGCCCTAAAATTTCAATATTTTCGCAAAAAGCCCCCCAACAAATTTTTGGCCTTTTTGCAAAGAAACCCCTCAATAATTGGTGGTCTTTTTACATAAAACACCCCTCAAAGCTTTGAACAAATAGGCACACAATCCAAGCTTTGAAAATTTTAGTCCACTTTTGCACAAAAGCCCCTCAAAATTTTAGCCCCATTTTACACAAAAACCACTCAAAATTTCAGCCTTGTTTTTGCATAAAACCGCCCAAAATTTCGGCCACTCTCAAAACCCATTATCAAGATTCAATCTTTGCATTACATACTCATACCACAAGAGTAAAGTTTTAATTTTTACATCCAAACCATGAATTTTTGGATCAAAATCAAGTGTGCAATATAGAAGGGATGAAGAAAATAGCTTACCCAAATCAAGAGCTTCCAAATCCAACTCAAAGAATCAAGTCTTGAGCTTGAAGATGAGATGAACCCTAGCCTTGAGAGAAGAGGAATTTCGGCCAATAAAGAGATGAAAATCCAAAATTCTTTGAGGGGTTGAAGATTTTAAAAGCAAGAATTTCAATGGGTTAAGAGTTCTTGTTGTTGAATTTAAGACAAGAGTTTGGATAAGAGGAGGAAGAAAGAGCTTAAGGGGGAAAAAAGCTCTTTTTGAAATTTTGTAGAGAGAATACAACAAGGAAACAACAAAACAAAAAAAAGAGAAAAAAGGGGGTGTCTCGGCCTTGGCCGAGACACCCACGGGTGTCTTGGCCCAGGTCAAGCCCCCAGGTGTTTTTCACGATCGTATTTCGCCTAATTTCGCCGGCGTTTGGTTATTCTGATGAAAATCAACACAAAACGACAACGAGCGATTCGAAACCCTAGGTTAATACCGGTCAACGCGTAACCCTAGGTTAACGCTAGTCAACGCGTTGCGATGAAAAAGTCAACACCGGACGATCTGAAATCCTAGGTCAACACAGGTCAACGCGTAACCCTAGGTCAACACCAGTCAACGTGTTGTGATGAAAAAGTCAATGCTGGTGTCACGCCCCGCTTCCCAAAATACCAGGGAATCGGAACGCGAACAAGCCCGCGACGTATTAGATTGAGAAGAAATATACGCTATCATTTTTTTTCTTTCTTTCTTCTCAATCCAATACGCTAAGCGTCTGGAATAATACAATGCAAAGGCACAGGTCCCCGATCACAGTAGCGAGAATATAATAAACAACTCAGAATAGAAAAGTGACATATCACCAGTAGCGAGAATATAATAAACAACTCAGAATAGAAAAGTGACATATCACAAATAGAATATCATCCTAGACACAAAGTTTGGGTCAAACATGCCCTTATTACAAAACAGTTCAACTAGAATAAGAAAATACATAGTCTGACAAAATAAGAAGGTAGTACTGTAAATTAACTAAGCCCGTCAAAAGACTAAAGGATAAGGTACTACATAAGTAAAATGGAGGACCAATAACTAAGCTTCGGCTTCTTCTGCTCGGTCTATAGAGCACTCCTGCGGGGAATCATCTGGCTCCTGTACGACTCCGAACTGAAGCTGTCCATCATCTAAATCTGAAGTACACCAGAGGAAACAGGTGTACGTCAGGGTGCAAGGCACACGGCAAGATCCCAAAAAGGGAGAAAAGAACGGTCGAGCGACTAATGCAATAATGGTAATAACGATGAAAACATACAACTGAAAGTCTAAATATAATTTACTGCCAGAATAGAATAATCATAATAAATCCAAGGGAATCAACCAAGTAACAAGTCGATCATGCGGCAAGTGATCAGAATAATCATCCAAGTACAGGGTTATACACTAGATGGAATTAATACTTAAAAATCTACAACTCGAGATGTAGTACGTCGAGCGAAATAATCCAAACAAGGAAACCCTCATGTATATACCATATGTCTCAAATTGTAGATAATTAAATATTAACCCCGATCTATGTATGGAAAGAAATACAACTGATCTACGTCTCACAAGAATCCATAAATCCTAACCAAAATGACGATACTGATTCACCTTGACTCAACAAACCAACCACAGTGGCGACACCGATCCTACACAGGTTTCCAAGTCTTAAACAGAACACTTCAGGCCACACTTCCCCATCCCAACTCTCTTGTTTTTCTAAGCTAACTTATACACAGGTTTCTAAGTCTTAAACCGGACACACCAGGCCACACTAGTCATGAATTTCTAACGGTTCTCAAGCATAACAAAGAGTAATAAATGCAACTAATCATATACAACAAGATCATATCATATCACATAATTAAAATTAAGAACATAAATCATGAAAAATCCATAATAATCATTTTTCTAAAATAAATCCTTTAAAAATATTTATAAATGTCTTAAAATAATTCCTTTTATAAAACTTTCTTAAATTACCGAAATTATTCTAAATTGATAATTATTCTAAAATAAATTCTTTTACAATTATTCTAAAATAATTCTTTTGTCAAAATAAATTCTATTAATTTATTATAATTACTCTAAAAATGATTTTTCACCAACATAATTTATTATAATTATTTTAAAATGATTATTTTGTCAAATAAATCCTTTAAAAATCATAAATTAATCTAAAATAATTTTATCTTATTTTATCTTTACAGTATCTATTATCACAATATTATTTTAATATCATTCGTCAAATAATTCCGTACAAGTCATCACAGTATATGCATTACAACGTGAATGGTTATACGTTATTGTCCACAGTCCGTTTCGTTCACGACAGTTCTATACGTTATAGTTCTCAGTCCAATATGTTCACGATAGTCCCGTATTTGTAATGAATAATTATTCGGGTAACGAGTTCGTATGCATAATTAATTTATGATCAATCTAAAATTATACTGAGCAAGAATAGGAATCTTGCAAGCAGCTAATTAAATCAGTGCGGTCTAAGAATTGAATATCAAGTCAAGAGAGTATCGGGATCTTGCCTCGGGGTTTTTGTCGAACTAATCGACGTCGACGTTGGCGACGCGGGTCAGATCTGACGTAGTGGTGCGCGATGTCGGGGAACTCCGACGAGGGGCTGCGGGATCTCGGCGACGCTCGTCGACGACGAGGGGCGGACTGTGACGGAGCACGACACGACAGCGACGGGTCTTGGAGTTCGCCGGCGAAGGACGGCGTACGGAGGAGGAAGAGGACTTGCTGGAGGTGGTTCAAGGGGCTGACGGGGCAGGGGGAGCGGCTCAGGTGGCTGTCGGGGCGGCGAACAGGGGCTGGACGGCGGCCAGAGGCGGCTGGAGGAGGTGGCGGGCGGTGGGTTCGAGCTCAGGCGTGGGGCGGAGCTGGCGGTGGAGGGCAGCGGCGGTCGGCTCAGGTTGGAGAGCGGCGGAGGTGAGCGGCGGCGCGGAGCTGGCGGGGTGGGCGGTGGCGGTCGGATTCAGGCTGGGCGGGGCGGGTGTCTGGGCTGCGCGGATACTGGAGCTAGAAGCAGGGGGCCGGCGGAGCTGATAGGGGTTCGACGCGGGAAACAAAAGCTGGGGTTATTTTCAAATGGGTTCAGGTATTTAAACGAAAATAATTAAAATAAATAATTTTGGGTACTTAAAAATTAAACTAATTACATAATAATTATCTACAAATAAAAACGTACATTTTGAGCTAATACAACAGTTGATATGAAACTGTCGAAAATATACCCGTATTGTACAATTAAACGGAAATAATTAATAATAAAAATATATTTACTTACATTTAAAATCAAATAATTATGTGACAATTATCTACACGATAAAACGTACCAGTTATGCTAATACGACAGCTGATACGTAATAATACAATAATTTACACAAATAATACGTAATTAATAATTCAATATAATACAAGAATTAATACGTAATAGTAATAATAATACGACATATTATTTAAAATAATACGTAATAGTATTAGTAACACAACGGATAAATCCCAGAAATTTTCATTGCACTAAATTAATTTATAAATATAAAAATCATTTAATTAAATATAAAACTTAGACTTTAAATCATAGAAAATTATAGAAAATCGAGAAAAATACAAATACTCTTTTAAAAATCATAATTAAATATTTTAAAATACCAAAAATTTATTTTAACTAGTATCAAAATTTTACGGTCATTACAGCTGGGTGGTTCGAAACCCTAGGTTAACGTCGGTCAACGCGTAACCCTAGGCTAATACCGGTCAACGCGTAACCCTAGGCCAAGGCCGATCAACACGTTGCGATGAAAAAGTCAACGCTGGGCGGTTCGAAACCCTAGGTTAAGCCGGTCAACGCGTAGCCCTAGGCCAAGGCGGTCAACGTGTTACAATGAAAAAGTCAACGCTGGGCGGTTCAAAACCCCAGGTTAACGCCGGTCAACGCATAACCTTAGGTCAACACCAGTCAACGCATTGCGATAAAAAAGTCAATGCCGAGCGATCCGAAACCCTAGGTTAACACCAGTCAACGCGTAGCCCTAGGTCAACGCTGGTCAACGCGTTGTGATGAAAAAGTTAACGTTAGGCGATCCGAAACCCTAGGTTAATGTTGGTCATCGCGTAGCCTTAGGTCAATGTCGGTCAACGCGTTGTGATGAAAAAGTTAACGTTGGGCGATCCGAAATCCTAGGTCAACGTCGGTCTACGTGTAACCCTAGGTTAACGCCAGTCAACGCGTTGTGATGAAAAAATCAATATCGGGTGATCCAAAACCCTAGGTCAATGCCGGTCAATGCATAACCCCTAGGTCAACGCCAGCCTACGCGTTACGATGAAAAAGTCAACACCGAACGATCCAAAACCTTAGGTCAACGTCGGTCAACGCGTAACCCTAGGTCAACACAAGTCAACGCATTATGATGAAAAAGTCAACATCGGACGATCCAAAACCCTAGGTCAATGCGGTCAATGCGTAACCCTAGGTCAATGCCAGTCAACGCGTCACGATAAAAAAGTCAACACTGGGGGATCCGAAAGCAAGGTTAATGTCGGTCAACGCGTAACCCTAGGTTAACGCCAGTCAACGCGTTGCGATTAAAAAGTCAATACAAGTCAATATATTTTGATGGAGATGGTCAGTTCAAAGTCAACTCAATGACACGAGCCAAAATCAACTCACCAATTTTGATTTAAGACTTCGACGACGGCCAGACGATAAACGCAATGCCGAGAGAACTTCAGCTATTCATCAAAAATTTCGAATGGATTGACAATCAAAGGAGTCAAGAATCAAAGCTAACTACAGGTCCTTTTACATCGACTGAAGGTTGGATCGATCATATCCAAAGTATTTTAGGCTCATCTATAAAAGAAACGAGACTAAAACACTTTGAAAGGGGTATCTGTGGGCGTCAAAAATTACCTATAGGTCCTGGCATGCAGCTTGAGACAGAGAGAAGATGATGAACATTGCTATTCAAGTCATATAAGCTCATTTGATAACGACAAACGCATGAAGTGAGCCGATGGACTACGCGAAACAACGAAACTTCGGAATAACAAAACATGAACTGATCGGGAGCTCCGCGTCACTTACAAAACATGAAACACCTCTCATGTCCTATTTACTCCACATGTGATTCAATCATGAAAGCTCGTAGATCACCTTATCGGCTTTCCAACGCATATTGAATCGCGTAATTCCGAGTTCGGATGATGAAAATACAGCTAAAAACAGACAGAATGCACGAAACTAAACCCTAAGCCAAACCAAGACACCCGTAGGTGTCTCAGCTTAGCCGAGACACCCAATGGTGTCTCGGCTTGGCCGAGTTACCCACGGGTGTCTACAACCCGAAAAAGCTAATTTTGATAGTTTTTCGACCGTTAACCGCCTGGATTTGCTCCAACTGATAAAATATCATCCATGAACATGATTAGGTGGTTACAACTGAGGATAAGAGGGAATCAACCATTTTTATCCAAAAATAGGGGGTCCCGAAGCCTATGAATACAGCCCCAAGGCCTTCATTTTGGAGATCAGGAATTCTCGAGCGTTAGCAAAGCTCTGCCAAACTAAAGACTGAAGAAGCATGAATTTCAAAAGAGATGAGGAGATCAATCGAGTTCTTTGGTCCAGGAAAGAAGAGTTCGTCAGATTTGCAATTCCCGTGTTCTTCCCTTGAGATTACCCCGTTGTGGTAATCTTAAGAAGAGTAATTATCTCGCTGTTGCCGAGATAATTACTTCAGTTTCTTAATTCCTTAGCGAATCGACGAAGCTTTAGATCTGATCTGATCGTCTGGTGGTCCATGGATATTGACGTCCCTATCACAGGCCAAGAACTCACGCAAGCAAGAGCCGACAAACGATTCTTGTGTTTATTTTCAAGAGAGTTGTAATTTTTTTATTTTCGTTATTTGAATTCGTTGTAAACGACTAAAGTTATAATGAAATCGATAATGAAACCAACTTTCGACGGAAACATAGTCCTCTAGTGCTCGTTGTTCAGCCAGACCCATAGGAGGGGGAGTAGGACCGAACAACAGAGAAGGTTGCTAAGGAGGAATCCTACTGAGGAGCTCATTTGTGAAGGAGGCGACTTACTGTTGGAGAGATTGAGACATAAAAAACTTCAAGCGGACTCTTCTAATTGGGCCTGAGTGACATAGCCCATATGTGGTTCTTCAGAGGACGGATTGGAGGATCGACCTGGATGAATAGAACTGACCATTTTATGCAAAGAAGGATAACCATGGTGGCTGCTAACTGTTGATGTTAGTTATCTAACAAAGAGCTAAATTTGGATTGTAGGGTGTTGAGGTCTTCAATCTTCTTCAGATGGTTGATCATTGAGCAGAGAATTCAGTCTTGCACATGAATAACGCGTGAGAGGAGTTAGAATCTCTGGTAGTTCCTCCGACGATTAAGTTAGTAGAGAACTTGAATAGAGAAGAAGGAGAACTAAGTATCAGAGTATTTTAATTAGAGTTAGCTTACCCTAAGCAGCAGACAACAACTGTTATTTGCAGTAGATCATAAGGGGTAGTTGTGTAATTTTGACCGAGTTCGAGCAGGCGACTCAGTGGATAGCTACTTTACAGGTGTCGACTATAAATGGTGATGAGTCATCCAGGCATTCAATGTGACGGTGATGAGGTATGTGTGGCGCTAATGAGGTTCGATGAGTTATAAAGACTTTCGGGGCTGAGCAATGATGATTCTGATCATGCATTAAGTGTGATGGCGACCAACTGTTAGCGAGATCTCAAGGATAAGCCATCCCTCGATTCGTCTCCATGAGATGGTTGACAAGTGATGCCTTTCGCTTTGGTCTTGCGAGTGAGCCAATAAGTATTGCCTTTTTATTTGGCATCAAAATCCCTCAACCCACAAATAATAATGTAGGCTTGCTGCTGAGTAGAAACGCCTTTTGACTTAGCTCCTATTAGGAAGGATAGAGTGTTGAAGCTGTTCAGTCATCCATCATAGAATGTGAGCGATCGGGTGTTTAGTTGTAGTGGGACACGTATCGACTACTCGTCGAGGATTAACACTTAGTCATTTTCAATAAAATCTATATTTTCTTCTATAACATCTATTCTAACAATTTCTCAAGAATGTCTTTTTTTTAATACTATAGAAGTTTATTGCAAGCCATATTTTCATATTCTTTCTCAAATATCTTAGCTTCCCAATAAAATTTTTAGCTGTAGACAAACACATAGGAGCCTCACTCCTCCACTTCTGAGCACAAAGATTAAAATTCTCATGTTGTAGTCATACCTTCTCAAATCTAAAAACTTTGTCACAAAAATAGTTAACACATAGGAATGTGATCTAAAGAGGATTAACCTATCCATGTTGGGTAGATAAGGGAAATTTACTCTCCAACAAAGAATTAAACATAAATCTATCTAGGTTGTAAATGAAAGAGAGCCCCTTTTACTTGACCAAGTAAATTTTCTACCTCTCATAGATATATCAATGAGGTCCAAATGATTAATTATATCTCTAAAAATCTCCTAATCTTTTAAATAACTTGATTTGCATTTTCTCTCATCAACCGCCTTAGTAACATTATAATCTCCTGCTACTAGCCAAGGACAAGATAGAGAATTTTTAGTATCCTTCAACTCTTGCCAAAAACCCAGTCTATCTGAATGAATATGAGGACCATAAACTGATATTAAAGCCCAAAGAAATTATCATTTTTACTCTACAAAATCATAGTCAATATATATTTTCCCACCATTTCTATTTCTTTACGCCACTTACTATCTGACCATCCTGTTGTGCGCAGCGAAAATTTCGGCAGCACCTCAAGTACACAACAAGAGAGTAAGATCCCAACTAAATCCCCGTTTTACAAAGAAAATAAGAATCAAAAGTGATATATCTCAAAAAAGTGGGATATACACTCTTCCTCTTATCAGTTCTAGGACTGACTTGTCGAGGGAACCTAAACAAGCTATTACAAATCACAGTAAGACAATGAATTTTATGTGGTTCGACAAGTTGCTTACGTCCACGGGGCAAGGAAGGGGGAGATCTACTATTAGAGAGAAAGAGAATACAAATAGAGTTTACAATCACACAAGGTCACACAGAGTAAACCCTCAAACAATTTCTCAATTTCTCCGTCGAAACAGCCGCCTAAGTCTCTGCTGGTTTCCCTCTACACTTCTGCATTTTTCTTCACCAAGCCCAGCCGAAAAGTATCTGCTTTTCCCCCTTGCTTGCACAAAACCCTAGGAAAATTCTAATTTATAGCAGAAAAAATCCAGGCCAAAAAATCAAACTCAAAACCCGCTAACCGAACTCGAAAACCCGTTAGAAGCGCACATGGGGGCCCCACCGAATTGCTGCTCCCGCTTGCCTCCGTGTTCTTGCTCACGTGGGACCTGCTCATGTGGGACCGTCATTCACAATTCTCCACCTCGGTGAAGTTTCTTCCAAAAACTGAACCGATACCAAAGCATCCAAATGCCTCACTTGTTGTGTCCAGTACGTCATGAAGTTAATTCACGACAATAGACTCAATCTACAACAAGTCGAACCCAAATGAGAATGAGATCACTCTCTAAACATTGGTATCTACTCACCAAATAGGCTGTATTATAAAGACTGCCTACGTATCCTCTTGTCCAAGGAATCAAGCCTTCACGTAGTTTACCTAAATTGCCGCGAATGACCTCAATCAACTAGAAGAGTTTGGAACCCTTCTCCAACATCACCAATAAATCTATGGCTGATAGCTCTCCCAATGGCCCAAAGCGAAACAAACCAAACACCTCCTCCTGAGGTGAACCAACGGCCATAACCAAATCTGAACTATGTCCACCAGCTGTACTCGAATCAACCAACTCATCATCTACATGCAAAATAACATGATTCCCAATCTGTGTCACCTCAGCTAGAACCCCAAACGATGCAGTATGATCTAGAGAATGTGGAGGAATATCCACCCAACGTGAAGTGGCATCACACTCCACCTGCTGCGATATCATAACGATCTGATCAACACTCTCTACCTGCCGAGAGTCAAAAGTGATATACCTGCTCAGAACAAAATCAGAGTCTCTCAACAGATAACCAAACGAGTCTCTGAATCCCAAACGTGCAATCGGATCAAATCTTACATCCTTGATATGACCAAATGCGGGCAACCAAACATCCGATGCAACCCAAAATACTTCCTCCAATTGTTGTTAACTTCTAGGACTTCACACTAACGGGACTTGGTTGCAACCTACTAATGCCTAGAATAGTCACCAACATAGGAAACTACATACCTATTATCTTCCAATGATGCCCCTTTGGAAGGCCCCCAAATGCCTGAATGAACACCCCTTAGAAGACCCCTCGATCGACAAATAAAAGTGCCAAACTCTACCTCGGTCTACTTGCTTATACCAATGTGTTCATAGGACTTCAAACTACATGTCAAAGCACTCCTCAACAAACAATGCATGATACTAATAACCAAATATCCCAGCCTCAACAAATGCCACAGTCTAGCCAAATCTAAACAAGTCGTCAGCTCATCATCGATCACCATACTACCAATCAAATGATATAAATTTCTCTTTTTGACGCCCTTCATCACGATCATGGATCCCAATGTGACCTTCAAATGTGCATCCACCAAGGTCACCCTATAGCCTGTTGCCTCCAAAGCTCCAATTGAAATGATGTTCTTCTTCAACTGAGAAACGAACCTTACTTCATCCAACCCCTGAATCATTCTGTCACTCATCCGAATACGAACAGTACCAATACCATCAATAGAGCATGCATGTCCATTACCCATGAGCATGACATTTCCTCTTTCTAACTCTTAAAAGCTGGAGAACCAATCCCTCCTAGGGCAAATGTTGTAAGAAGCACCCGAATCCAACATCCACTTTGTAGAGTTGGCAACACAAACTGATGGTAGTGCAGATAACGAATAGCCTGAAGAATCCGAATCTGAATTGTTGCCAGTAGACTTGATAACATTCACCTCTGAAGCTTGTACGACTTTCCCCTTATTCTTCCCGACTCGATTTAACTTTGGGCATTCGGCTTTCCAATGTACATCCTCTTTACAAAAGACACACTGATTTTTACGAACTATAAAGTATACACCTCTAGACTGCGACCTCCTACTACGGTTTGGAGCATGGTCTTAAATTGCTAATGCATCTCCCGATGCCTTCTCGAATGATTCGTCAACACTCTTCCTCAACTCATAATTCACTAATACTAAGGTCACATCCTTGAAATTAACAGTCGTTCTTCCATTAATCTAGTCAGAACAAAAGTACCATAATCATCCTCGGACAACGAACACAAAAGTAGTATCGCCTTGTCTTCATCCTTAACCATGATATCCACAATGTGCATCCGAAAGCATCTTTGTGAAGTTGTTAACATACTCCCTAATAGAAACTCCCCTCTTGATCTTAAACTGGTAAAACATCTTCTTCAAGTGAAGCTGATTCTCAATGCTCTTAGTAAGATACTTCTCATTAAGCGTTTCCCACAATTTCTTCGCCGGTGTGTCATTCATCACATCATAAATAAGATCCGGCGTCAAGCATGACCGAATAACTCCACAGACTCTACTCCTCTACTTCTTCCAAACCTTATCCTCCATATCATTAGGTTTCTCTTGTAACTCAAGAGGCTCCTCTAAATTCTGTGCGTCCAATGCATCCATCACTTAGCATCTCCACAAACCAAAATTGATCTTGCCGTCGAACTTCGGAACATCAACATTTGTATTATTGATGCTCAGACTCTGTTTCACCTTCGTAAGATATGATAATGAGTGATTGCTTCTCCCATGTTGTTGATCTAACTCTTCAAACGAGAATCCTACAGCGAATCCTCCAAAACGAACCTTAAGTCGAACCCGAAGCTCTGATACCACTTGTTGTGCGCTGTAGAAATTTTGGCAGTACCTCTGGTGCACAACAAGAGAGTAAGATCTTAACTAAATCCCTGTTTCACAAAGGAAACAAGAATCAAAAGTGATATATGTCAACAAAGTAGGATATACACCCTTCCTCTCATCAGTTCTAGGACTGACTTGTCGAGGGAACCTAAACAAGCTATTACAAATCACAGCAAGACAACGAATTTTATGTGGTTTGACAAGTTACCTACGTCCACGGGGCAAGGAAGGGGGAGATCTACTATTAGAGAGAAAGAGATACAAATAGGGTTTACAATCACACAAGGTCACACAGATTAAACCCTCAAACAATCTCTCAATTTCTCCGTCGAAACAGTCGCCTATGTCTCTACTGGTTCCCCTCTGCACTTCTGCGTTTTTCTTCACCAAGCCCAACTGAAAAGTATCTGCTTTTCCCCCCCTTGCTTGCTCACGCAAAACCCTTGGAAAATTCCAATTTATAGCAGAAAAAATCCACGACGGAAAATCGAACTCGAAACCCACTAACTAAACTCGAAAACCCGCTGGAAGCGCACGTGGGTGGGCCCCACCGAATTGCTGCTCCCGCTTGCCTCCACGTGCTTGCTCACGTGGGACCTGCTCACGTGGGACCGCCGTTCACACATCCTATATCAACTTTCCTTTTGTGGAACCATTAACAGGAAGAACCACAAGCTCGTTATGCAAATGTCCACCTTTTTTTTAAAAGAAATCTCATTTACCATCTCCAATTTTTTTTTTGAAAACACATAATATCAATCTTATTCATCACACAAAATTTTTCACGTACCCTACTTTTTTACTGTCCTCACCTAGATCTCTCACATTCCAAGATCCAATTATCATGAAGATACATAAGAAAATATAACGTATACAGATATTCTCACATAGAAAAAGGTTTCACTTAGAAGCTCTATCGCTCTCCGTCTGCCTTATATGAGCTATTGGATCAAAATTATCATTAGGCTTAAACAAAATAGCACATTGAGTAGCCATAATAGAAATTTGAAGATCTCTTAGGTTTTTAAAAAAGACACGAACAAAAAGAAGATCCAACGGAAGAATCTATATCTGAATTTTCTGTCGTATTTTCACCAACAGGTACACCATCATGCCTTCATCTATTGCTTTCATATTTTCATTCAAATTATCAGCACATTCTTCATGATTGGTTTCCTTAGTAATAAGATCATTATCTACTTCAATTTGAACACAAAAGAGTCCCTAATTTGTTTGGCTTTTATGTCCAAGGTCATTATCTAAACCATCTCGAGCTGCAATCTCACAAGGATTGATATTCCACTTACTTTTTTAAAATATCCTCTTGGTAAAACCTCTTCTTTTACCAACTGAATAGATTTCTCAATTATTGCTTCCTCTTGAAACTAAGTATATTCTTCTAGAGTTTTCTGCTTCCTTCCTTCAATCATCCATCCCCAAAATTTCATGCTATTCCTTCTGATTCCCATAAATGATTTTATGATCATACTTCAGTTCTTGTACTTCTCCCACAGATTCAACTTTAGTATGCATGTAGGAACTATTTTCTTTAGCCTGAGCCGGCATTTTAGTAGTTTCATGACTCCAAGGTTGAGCTCTAAAATCATTTTTGACTGCCATTGTCCATCACTAGAAGCATATCCATATGATTCACCAGACTTATCAGAAGATTTCTTGCTTGTTTGAGAGTTTGTTTTCTTTTTTTCTTCAGCAGCAGCCACAGATTTTCTATCTAAATCAATGACAGATAATAAATCTGAGTTCCCTTTTATTTTGTTCATCACCATCCAACATTAAGAAATTAAAATGTGAACTTGAGTAACATATCAATGATTTCCATAAAAAAAATTATGAGCTTTGGAATATCTTTAACCTAAGCACATCTAACAAGCAGAATAGCCTCAATCATGTAAAAACCTAGCTTTGTGGAATCATCCACCTCAAAAAAATCTGTAAAATGCTTAGTAGATTTTAAAAAAGTCTCACAATTCCAGATGAAGGGAGGCATTGCACATAACTTAATCCGAACTCTCTTGTCTCTAATAGCTGAAACCGAGACTTCGTTTCTTACCACTGTGTCACTTTGATTGGAACAGCCCCAAATTCCAGACTCCTCTTTTAACCATTTCTAACATTCTAGATCTAGCAGTAACTCTCACTAAGAATTCATCATTTGGCAAAACTCTTATATTCAAATCAGGACAAGAAAAATGAGATCGAAAATTACGTTCAAGGTCTCTCTAACTATGACATCTTTACCCTCAGTAACAATAACAACCAAGTAATCTTCAAAATTTTGAGACCCAGAATCAAGAAAATCTTAACCTTCCATGCATTCAGGAATTTATGAATTTTTTAGATTCGTCATTTCTCGCTCTCCCTCTCATGCACTCACGAATGTACTATGTAATATTGCACAAAAACCCCCTCTCAAACCATATTCTCACGAAAACCTATACAATCAATATATATGCGTGCGTGTGACATCTTTGTGAATGAAAACTTCAGCCTCTCTCTGTGGCTTTTGTGGCTGCAAATTCGTGCGCACTTTTGTCCCAAAAGCTCCTCTCAACTTTTAATTTGCATGTTACACCCTCCCATCACATATGTATATACTATACCATAATTATATTTCCTTTAAAAAGTGTGAGTTTGCATAAATCTTTCCACGATCAATATTATTCTTAATCCATTTTGGATATTACATCGTGATTTCATCCTAATTAATAGAAATATCTTTAATGATAATATATTCTCAGAAATTCAAAAGTTATAAACAATGTTCTTAAAACTCTAAAAATTATACAAAGCACCCTTCCATTAGAAAATCACAAACAACCCCTTAAAAATCACAAATTTCAAAAATATCTGTGAACATTTCAATAGTTGCTAATAACCCCTTATACACCTACAAATTATAAATCATCATTTGAAAATTTTAAAAATTACAAACATCAGTGTTGGCCTTCTTGTTTTGATTATGATTTTACAAACAATTTACATCTAATATTGTTTGTCTAGTGTTTGTGTTTTGTTATTTATTGTAGACAAACAATAAGTTGGAGGATGGATGGAATTATGTCTACACGATCATATCCAATGGAGGTTGAAGGAATTGTGGAGTGAAGCCTATACAATTCAAGTTGAAGATCCAAGTTCAAGCTTCATCCACAATGTGTACCAAGTCAATCTTATTGAAGATCAAAATCAAGCTTGGGTAACATTAGTTTAGGTTTATATTATGTATGTTGGTACTTTAAGCTCAATCATATATACACACACATTATATTGGTTTCCTTGTATATATATAGTGTTATATATATATATATATACAACACAAGCTTTGTTTTTATATATATATACATAGTTATATATATATACACAATATAGTTTTGGTTTCCATGTATATATAGTTTCATATATACATATATGTTTGGTTTCCATATATATATATATAGTTATATATATATATATATATATATATATATACATACATAGTTTTGAGTTTTCATGTTTACAAATATGAGATTACATATTTTATATTTATTATTGTGTTTTGGTTTAACTATATGGATATGAAACAAATTTACATTCATATATATGATCATATGTTTCATACTCCATTTTGTTGAAGAAAATATTACATAGAATATGTAATTTTGTGAAAATATTGTTTTCATGGTTTATGAACTTAACAATCATCATAAACATCTTTCATTAAGTCCAAAAAATCATTTTGTAAAGTTTCAAAACATGGTTTAGCCAAAATGTCAAAATTCATGTGTTCACATTTTCATTGTAAAGTTTCAAAACATGGTTTAGCCAAAATGTCAAAATTCATGTGTTCACATTTTCATGTTTTGGACTATTTTGTATGTCAAAATTCATGTGTTCACATTTTCATGTTTTGGACTATTTTGTAAAATGATGATATTTTACATTTAAGAGGACCTTTTTGAAAACCAGTTTTTTTAGCATGTTTGTTATCATGTCTACAATCATTTTCCAAAGTTTTATATTTTTCTGAATTTATTTGATATTTTTAAACATGGTTTAAAGTTCAATTTTCCTGTGCATTTCTGGTCTGTGCACGTTTAGTCGACTCATAAGTCGACTCACGAAGTGCAGCGGAGTTGTGATTTTTCTTCTGCTGAGTTGACTCATATAAGCCGACTCATTAGTCGACTCATAAGTCGACTCATGAGTCGACTCATAAGTCGACTTATGAAAGAGCCGTTGCACAGTAACGGCTAGTTTCCAGCAGTGTTTTCTGGGGGCTTTTTTGTCTTTTTAGATGGGTTTTGGCTGAAGTTTTGGGTTCCTATAAATACCCCCTTGCTCACATTTTTTAGTTTAACCAAGAAAATGTTTTAAGAAAGTTTAAGAAGGGTTTAAAGTTTGTTTAAGTTTATTTAAAGGTGTTTAAGCCTTGTTTAAGAGTTCTGTTTGTGAAGATAATTTCACAAGGGCTTGAGGAGATCATCTATTGGAGTTTGAGCATTCAACTATTCTCCCTCCATCTCTTGTCATATATTGAGAAGTTTTCTAAACTCTTTTCTAGCTTTATATTTATTTGTTTGATTATCATATTATTAAATCTAGTTTTATATTGAGTTTAGATTTGATTAATCTTATTGTTACACACACCCACTTGAGCTTATTGTATTTGCATTCCTAATATATTTGGGGTTGTGAGAGATAGTAACATTGAGTTGAGCCTAATTGAGTTCTCACCTTGTTTAGAGAACAATCATTTGTTGTGCTTAATTTGTGAAATTCACTTTGTAATACACTTGTACATCGAGAGGAGTGTGTGGTGAGGACGGAGTTGATACCAAGAGGAGTGGCGTCGGTGGCCTAGTGAGAGGTGATAATTCCGAGCACTTGAGGGAGTCGATACGTGAGGACCAACACTTGAGGTTGTAGCTTGTGTATGTACATTATGAGGATTTGTGAGAGTTGTCGGTTGACTTGATAACCGAGTGTGTAGAGTTTTTGGTTAGCTAGAAAACCGAATGTGTAGAGAAGTTACGGCTTCCAAATCGGTTTGTGTAGTGGATTCTCCCCGGGAGTGGGGAGCGGAGGCGTAGGACGGAAGGTCTGAACTCCGTGATCATTTCCATGTGCTTGAGTTTGGTATTGACGCATTTATTCTTGCATATTGTTATATCGCCATTGTTGTATGTTAATTTTGTTTACCCTTGTTTATATTATATATCCTTGCACATATCTTGTAGCATATCATACTTGCTAGGATATATTCATTAGTAAGTTTTAATTGGCATTTAAATCGGATTAGATTAGCATAAACCCTATTCACCCCCCCTCCTAGGGTCTATCAATCAGGACCCACAAAAAAATCAAAAGTTACAAAAGACACCCCAAAAAAGGAAAATTTACAAAAAAATCTTAGAAATCTAAAAATTTTGGAGCAACCTCCTTAAAAATATAAAATTACAAGTGGAACCTTGAAACTTGAAAATTACCAGCAACCTCCCCACTAAAATTAACAAAAAACATCCTAAAAATATTAATATTTTGAACTCTTGTAATTATAAACCACACCATGAAAATTCAAAACTTACAAACAACCTCCCTTGAAAAATATTAAATTTATTAAAAAAAGATCAAAAAATCAAAAAATTACAAATAAACAGCTTGAAAATTAGAAAAAATTCACGAGTCCCATGATAAATTTGTAGTTACATACATCACCTCAAAATTAATTTTAAATATTACAAACAGGCTTCTAAAAATGTAAAGTTATAGAAAACACTCTGAAAAAAGCAAAAAATAGAAAACACCTTGAAAATCTGAAATCTTCAATCAGCCTTTAAAAATTTTGAAACTACAAATAGCCATTAAATAATAAAAAATTACAAACAACACCAGAAAAGTCTTTGAAAATTACAAAAATTATAGCATTCTTACAAATTCTCTATAAAAATTTTATCAAATACTTCTAACCAAAATACTAAATTTTATTTCTTTAAAAAACTAACTTTTATCAATACTTCTGAACAATATGAATGACGTCGGAATGTTATCAGCTGTAAAAGTAGGGTTGTCTAACAAATTCTCTATCAAAGATTTATGAGAAGCATGATATATTTTGAGACTTAAAATCTATAGAGATAGAGCTAATAAGTTGATAAGATTATTTCAGTATACTTATGTATTGATAAGATAGTGGACAAGTTTAACATGCAAGATTCAAAGCATGACTTATTTCTTTAGACACGGAGTCACTCTTTCTAAGAAAATATCACCTCTTATAAATGAGGATTTAGAAAGAATGAAGCAATGCCATATGCTTCTGCTATAGGTAGTCTAATGTACGTATACCATGTTGTGCATAAGGTTAGATATTGCTCAAGCTTTAAGTGTAATTACTAGGTATCAACCCAATCATGGAGAGGAACATTGGGATGAAATTAAGTATATTCTTAAATATCTTAGAAAAATAAGAAACTATTGCTTCGTGTTTGGTGATGATCCTTTAAGAGTAGAAGGATACATTGGTTCTAATTTCCAGTTAGATCTTGGCAATAGAGAATCTATATAAAGATTAGTCATTGCATTAAATAATAGAGGTATTAGTTGGAGGACTTGTAAGAAAGAAATTATAACCCATTCTATAACTAAAATAGAATATACTGCAGCATGTGAAGGGACAAAAGAAGTTGAATTAAAAAATTGTGCAAGAGTTAGGTGTAGTTTCTGTTAGTTCTCGTATTTTGATGATTATTTACAAACCCTATTATTGGTGCTAATTGCTTGCCAAGTGATATTGTGCATGATAAATTTTATCAACCAATATAGTTCCATAATTTGAGGATTGATGGATTTTGCATCATAACGATGACATCCGATGAGGTGGAGGCAAGTTGGTGAAGAAGAGCTTACAAGAACAAAATTTACTAGTGGAGCTTCATCAACAAATTAGCAAATATCAAGACTCAAGACTTGTATATATATGTGAGCGATATCTGCATTTTTATTTTCTCTCTAGGTCATAATGTAGGTAAGAAATAAAGTAGATAACATTTGAAGCATTTGGAGTTAATACACTCACTAATTGGGGAGAAAATTGATGTATTCATCAATGAATTCATTACAACTTCAGTCGTTATGATGAAAACAAAAAAGAGATAGTCTATTTATAAGAGTCTTATACAATGAAAACAAATAAAAAGATACAACTCTCATCAAAACAAACGCAACAGACGTTTATCCTCCGCTGCTTGCGTGGGATCTTGGCCTGTGATGGGGATGTTGATATCCGTGGACTACCAAATGATCAGATCAGATCCGAAGCTTCGTTAATTCGTGAAGGAATCAAAAAAATTAAATAATTATTTCGGTAATAGCGAGATAATCACTCTTCTCGAGATCACCGCAATGGGGCAATCTCAAGGGAAGGAACCGGGAAATGTGGATCTGACGAGCTCCTCTTCTTTATGGTGATGAACTCAATCTGATCTCCTCCTCTCTTCTGAAATTTATGCTCTTTCAGTCTTCAGTTTAGCAGGGCTTCTCCAACGCTCAAGAATTTCAGATCTCAAAAAATAAAGGCCCTGGAGCTGTATTTATAGGCTTCAGGAGCCCTATTTATGGATAAGAATGATCGATTCACTCTTATCTTCAATTGTAACTACTTTATCATGTTCTTGGATAGGTTTAGATCAGTTAGAACAAATTTAGGTGGTTAACGGTTGACAAACGGCTCAAAACAACCAAAAATAGATTTTCGAGGATGCGGACACCCGTGGGTGTCTTGGCCAAGCCTTGGTCGAGACATTACTTGGTGTCTTGGCCAAGACTTGGCCAAGACACCTCTTGGTGTCTCAGCTAATCTTGGTGTCTCAGCTAAGCTTTGGCCGAGACACCTATGGGTGTATTAGCTTTGGCCTAAGCTTGGTTTGGCGCGTTCTATCCATTTCTATCATATCTTTATCGTCCGAACTCGGAATCACGCGACTCAAGATGCGTTGAAAAGCCAACAAGGAGATCTATGAGCTTCCATGATTGAATCATATGTAGAGTAAACAGGACACGAGGGGCACTTCATCTTTCGTAAGTGATGCGTATCTCACGATCCATTTGTGTTTCCGTTATTCCGTAGTTCCGTTGCTTCGCATAGTTCGTCGACTCACTTCATGCACTTGTTGTCATCAAATGAGCTTCTGTGACTCAGATAGCAACATTCATTATCTTCTTTCTGTCTTGATCCGTGTGTGGGGACCCATAGGTAATTTTTGATGTCTGTAGATACCCCCTCCAAAGTGTTTCAGTCTCATTTCTTTTATGGAGGAGCCTAAAAAACTTTGGATGTGATCAGTCCAACCTTTAGTCAATGTAAAAGGACCTGTAGTTAGCTCTGACTCTTGAATCCTTCAATTTTTAGTCTATTCAATATTTTAACAAATAGCTAAAATTCTTCCGGCACTGTATTTATCGTCTGGCCGTCGTCGAGTTAACTTAGAACTGACTATCTCTATCATAATATATTGACTTAGGGCTATACGTTGAACGGCGTTAACTTTTCATCGCAACGCGTTGACTAGCATTGACCTAGGGTTACGCGTTGATCAGCGTTGACCTTAGGGTTTCGGATCACTCGGTGTTGACTTTTTGTCGTAACACGTTGACTGGAGTTGACCTAGGGTTACGTATTGATCGGCATTGACCTTAGGGTTTCGGATTGCCCGACATTGACTTTTCATCACAACGCGTTAACTGGCGTTGATCTAGGGTTATGCGTTGATCGGTGTTGACCTTAGGGTTTTGGATCGCCCAGTATTGACTTTTCATCATAATACGTTGACTGGTGTTGACCAAAGGTTACGCGTTGACCAGCGTTGACCTTGGGGTTTCGGATCGCCCGGTGTTGGCTTTTCATCGTAACGCGTTGACTGCTGTTAACCTAGGATTACGCGTTAATTGCTGTTGACATAGTTTATACTCGTATGTTTGCTGGAGTATACACAGTTTAAGCTCTTAAGGTATTGGAGCATGGCGGTCCCAAATGTCGAGGCTGTAGGACCAATTATTAAAGTTGATTCATCTGCATATATGAATCTTATCTTAAAATTATCAGATTCTTAAGCCGCAAGACCAACTAATGAAGTTGGTGCGTCAATGGCTCTCATATTTATAGGATGTTTGGCAAACTCTCAGCCATCAACGGGTTTGATATGAGCCTTTACCGACTATCGTTTGAGTTAGGCTAGCATGTTGATTGTTTAAGTCCGTTCCGCATATAGCGTTGTGCTAAGAGAGTTAACTCTCTTAGTGCTACGATATTGAATACATAAACTTCATCTTTCTCACATGAATAGACTATCCGGCGACGTGTGTTAGACGTAGACTTATGATTTTTGGCAAACTCTTAGCCTTCAACAGATTTGACATGCCTTTACCGACTACCATTCGAATCCTGCTAGCATGCAGATTGTTTAAGTCTGGTCTGCATGTAACGTTGTGCTATGAGAGTTAACTCTCTTAGTGCTATGATATTGAATACATAAATTTCGTCTTTCTTACGGGAATAGACTACCCGGTAATGCGTGTTAGGTGCTGACTCATCGTTACTTAGGATTCATGATAAAAGTCCCTAGACTCGAATTTTGGTCTCTTCTTTAATCGGTGAAAGACTAAACCGACAACGTGTGTTAGGCGTACGCTTATCTCTATTTAGGAGTCGAGATAAAGTTCCTCGCGTGTGTAAGACGCGGATTTTGGTGTTATGAATAACAACCTGCCACAATGTTGAATATGTGGGCTTTTATTCTTTTTACGGCAAAAGACTAACCGACAACGCGTGTTAGGCACTGACTTATCCCTACTTAGGCTTCGGGATAAAAGTCTCCAGAATTGGATTCTGGTATCTTTTTCAATCGGTGAAAGACTAAATCGGCAACACGTGTTAGACGTAGGATTATCTCTATTTAGGAGTCGAGATAAAGTTCCTCGTGCGTGTAACGCGTGGATTTTGGTGTTATTAATAACGGCCTGCCATAATGTCGAATATGTAGGGTTTTGGTTTTTTTACGGTCAAAAACTAACCTGCAATATATGTTAGGCGCTGACTTATCCCTACTTAGGATTCAGGATAAAAGTCCCCATACTTGAATTCTGGTGTCTTCTTTAATCGGTGAAAGACTAAACTGACAACACATAATAGGCATTGACTTATCCCTACTTAGGCTTCGGGATAAAATTCCCTTTGCGTGTAAGGTATGGATTATGGAGTTGAAGGATAGTGTCTTCTCTTAGGGCAAAGACGAACCCGAAAATGGGAAAGGAATAATTTTATATTGTATCTCCCAAAACCGAAGAGGAAGAATTTTATATTCTATCTCCAGTTACAAAGGAAACTCAAAGTAGGATCATCACTTTAAGAATCTGAAGAGTGAAACTAAGAGTGAGATCTCCACTTCGAGAATCGAAAAGATTCGGATAATCTTAACTGTCAGAAGGTTTGATTACCGAACTAAAGGTAAATTTCTCGTTTATCGAGAGTGAATTGTGGTTTTGGCCCTAACTATAGGAAGGTTTGACCAAACAGGAGTTTGAGATGACCCTACCTATATGAAGGTTTGATCACTCGATTTAAAAGTGGACCTCTCGTTCATGGAAGAAATCGAGAGGAGATTTTGGCTTTAGCCCTAACTGTAGGAAGGTTTGACCAAATGGGAGGTTTGAGACGATCTTAACCATAGGAAAGTTTGATCGTTCAATTCATGGACCTCTCGTTCATTGGAGGAATTGAGAAAGTTCGACCAGGTAGACAGTAGGAGTAGGAGTACAAATCATAGTGGGAGTGTTGACTTGTACCGATGACTCAGTAGGGGTTTTCGATGTCAAATGATGAGATCTGGACACGAAGGGAATTTGACAATCGTAATAGACCGTTTGAATTAAAATTTCCAGTGCTATGTCAGGACTTTACCAACGGGAGTTTAGTGTTTATCACTTTGTTTGTAATGCCTAGGTTATCCCTAAGAATATTACATGTCACATTCTTCCGGGAACTTCCCATTACATGAATCATCCACCCTCAGCTTCCTTCGTGAAACTGGGTCTAACATTATACTTAGTTGGATGACCGGGTTATCCTTAAGAATACCAGGCATGACACTCTCTAGGAACTTCCCGTGAAAGAAAGGAAATAGTTTAGACTCATATGCCTGTTGGAGTATGCAGGGAGCAGTTTAACCTCATATACATGTTGGAGGATTAAGAAGAAGTTTATACGCATATACTCTTTGGAGTATAGGAATGAGTAGTTTATAATCTTATACTTGTCGGAGTCTTCATTCGGCTTAATTTAGCGTTATGACGCCAGCTTCAACCAGGGTTTGGATGCTATTCTTGAGAGCGAAGTAAGCCTTGGTTGGATGAATGATCCTCCTATGGTACGCACAGTACTTTGGATCCGTAGTATCGTCAGCTTCCTCCTGATCTACGATAGGTGATAGTTTGATCTTGTTGTTCTTGAGGAGGGATTTAAAAATGGCTGGAACATCTTCATCCTTGAAGGAGTACTCTTTTTGGAGTCTCGGACCTAAAGTCTTTTGCTGTCTCTAGGATTGCTGTTGTGACGTCTGATTAGTATCAACAGCAGTTGCAAGGGCATTCCCTTTACCACGGGAGACGAACCTTGAATTTGGAGGGTTAGCCGTTGGTTATCTTCTCTCGGCTTTCTTCCTTTTGAGGAAGCACTCGGCCTGCTCTCCGTGTACTTTCAACTCTTTCTACATGTTGGACGGTGCTACTCCTATAACTTCCAACACGTCTAAAGAGAGGTTGTTATGAGATGTTTGGAGGATGAAGTCCTCTGTGATCGGATCTCGGTAGTTCATCACCTTATTCCGGAAGCGCTTGACGAAGTCGTCGACCGTCTTGTCGTCTTCCTATTTCTCATCAAAGAGTTTCCTGATTAACACCTCGACATCATCATCAAACAAGTGAGCGAGGAACAACTTCTCCAAGTCGTCCCAGCTATTGATGCTTCCAGGCTTGAGACGACGGTACCAATCGAAGGCGGGCCCGCGAAGGGAGCTAACGAATGACTAAACTATCAAGGCTTCATTGCCGAAGATCATGCCCAAGTAGGACTTGAAGTAGATCAGATGTTGAGTGGGTGAGCCCTTCCCGTCGAACGGCGTGAAGTTGATCAGGTTGAACTTCGTCGGGTACAGGATCGACTCCCACTCTCTCCGGTAGAGACACGGAATGCCGGTCTTATTCACCTCTTGAGCAGACATCAGAGCGTTGATTTTGTTCTCGAGGTCTTTCATCTTTTCAACCTTGCTCGTATCCTTCCTTGGTCGATTTTGAGGAGGAACAATGGGGCCACTTTTAGTGTTGTCATCATTGGTGGGACCACCCCTGGCGTTGTTATTCTTAGTGGGATCACCCCTAGAGTTTTGATCCATAAGAGGGTTATCAATATCGAGATGTTCATCCACATCTGAATCGCTACATGCTTGGTCATCAATATTGCGATGGCTGGATTCACCAAGTTGAATAGACAAAGCCCGAATTTGTTGGTCATGCTCTTCCCTCATCTGCTGCATAGTCATTTCAATTTTAATTTTGAATACTTCTTTCTGCTTGGCTAGAACATTCTTAATCATTTTGGCTACTTCCTCAGTATTAATCATAAACATTTGGCGGGATTGTCCTGGACTGGATACCGTTTTGACAGAAGCGACTGTAGAGTTGGCATCTGACGCTTCATCATCTGGGGATAATCCCCTCTGTATTTTTTGATAATCCCTATGTCTAGTAGTCCCTGCGCGTAGCTAAGTTAGATGATGCGATACGAGCGGGTCAGAACTAGAAGGTCGAGCCAACTTTTCCTTATCAGCCATGTTAATTATGATTTCTGGAAGTTTGTCATCTAGAACAGTTAATTGTTTCTTACGGAGATGCTTTGGTTTGGACTTAGCCTTTCCGTTAGAGATTCTCTCGAATACTGAGACCCTCTGTGGAGCAGTCTTAGGGTAGCTATACACTGATAATACTACCCTGATAATTTTGGTATACGGACAGTGAGAGTCTGCTTCCCGGGTACTTCTCTTTCGAGATTTGTTTGTACCCCCAACCCGATAGTACAATTCATCGACATGATTACTAGAGCAGCTTATCGTACACTGGCACAACTTCCCAGGTATAATGTTATCATCGTCAGAAAAATACGTTTCCTTCTGGGGATATAACACTTTGTTAGCATTTTCAAGAGTCACACATTTGGAGTTACGCCTTTGAGAGCGCGGGACTTCAACGGGCTCCTGGACTTCGATTCGCAGTCTAATGCAGTCGGTTAATAGAATTTTCCCTTTATGAGAAGGCTTAGACTTGTTGCAATGGCGAGTGCGACCCTCAGATCGATGAGTTGCTCGGGGTTCATTCATCATGCCCAAGTGTTATTTGACTGGAGCTTTGCCTTGATCCTCAAGCAAAGGACCTAGGCATTCCGCTATTGCTTTCCTACCTCTGGATATGTCCATACTATCACGGAGCTTCACCAGAGGTGCGGGATTAGAAGGAGTGAGATCTGAACTTGACAAAAACTGGGAACCAGCTTTGGATCTGGAATCGAGCGAGTGACATGACTGGTGTCTCTTGTCGGGTAGAAGTGCTGACTTGGCCTTCGGCACCCAAACCTACTTAGATCTTGGTGGCCTTTTGAACACATCTTCTTTTTGTAATTCTTTTGCTTTATGCACAAGGATCCAGGCGTGTGCGAGAAGTGTGTGACGCTTCTGAATGCGCTCCTCAAGAGTGGAATGGTTCCATTTGACATGAACCCATTCATTTGTATGTGGTTGGGAGGAGGTTCCCGAAGCTCGCTGTGGTGATATTTTAGCCACTTGGCACTTTCTGAACTCTAGATCCGCTTGGTAGCAGAGTCCGTCTACTTTCTTTAAAGCCTTAGCCAATTGGCGGGTGAGACGTTGGTGGCGCCTCTGACGAGCCCTCTTTGATAAGGTGTCCGGATCTGCGGCAATCGGACACCAAAGGGTCGTTGCGAGGTGCAACTGCGGAAACGGTAGCGGGGAGATCGCCTTGTTGGGTATTCATATCTGAAGACCAGCGAACTTTCCAGGAGGAGGAGGCCTTCCTGTACTTGCGAAGAGAAGCAGATCTGAAGAAGGAGGAGGAGACGTACTTCTCGAACTTCTGCTGGTCGAATTCGTATTCGAGCTCTTCGTTCACCGGGATCTTGATCGTTGGCTGCGATACGACAGCCTTGGTAGTTAGGCTGTTGGCTCTCACTATGGTCGCCAGCTTGTTTGGGGAGAAAGTTGATATCTTCATTAATGCATTTATTAAAACTTTAGTCGTTACAATGAAAACAAAAAAGATAGTCTTTTTATAAGACTCTTACATAATGAAACGAAAAAAGATATAACTCTCGTCTAAACAAACGCAACGGACGTTTATCCTCCGCTGCTTGCATGGGATCTTGGCCTGTGATGGGGATATTGATATCCGTGGACTACAAAATGATCAGATCAGATCTAGAGCTTTATTAATTTGCAAAGGAATCAAGAAACTAAAATAATTATCTCTGCAACAGCGAGATAATCACTCTTCTCGAGATCACCGCAACGGGGCAATCTTAAGGGAAGGAACCAGGAACTGTTGATATGACGAGCTCCTCTTCTTTATGCTGATAAACTCGATTTGATCTCCTCATCTCTTCTGAAATTACAGCAGGGCTTCGCCAACGCTCGAGAATTCAAGATCTTAAAAAATGAAGGCCCTGGAGCTGTATTTATAGGCTTTAGGAGCCCTATTTTCGGATAAGAATAATCGATTCATTCTTATCTTCAGTTGTAATCACTTTATCATGTTCTTGGATAGGTTTAGATCAATTGGAACAAATCCAGGTGGTTAACGGTTGAAAAACGGCTCAAAACAGTCAAAAACGGCTCAAAACGGTTGAAAAACGGCTCAAAACAGTCAAAAACAGATTTTCAGGGCTGCGGACACCCGTGGGTGTCTCGGCCAAGCCTTGGCCGAGATACTTCTTGGTGTGTCTCGGCCAAACCTTGGCTGTGACACCACTTGGTGTTTCCGCCAAAGCTTGGCCGAGACACCTCTTGGTGTCTTAGCTTTGGCCTGAGCTTGGTTTGACGCGTTTTGTCCATTTCCATTGTATCTTCATCGTCCGAACTCGGAATCACGCTACTCAAGATGCGTCAGAAAGCCGACGAGGAGATCTATGAGCTTTCATAATTGAATCATATGTGGAGTAAATGGGACTCGAGGGGTACTTCGTCTTTCGTAAGTGACGCGTAGCTCCCGATCCATTCGTGTTTCCATTATTTCGTAGTTCTGTTGCTTCACATGGTTCGTCGACTCGCTTCATGTGCTTGTTGTCGTCAAATGAGCTTCTGTGACTCGGATAGCGATGTTCATCGTCTTCTTTCTATCTCGAGCCGCTTGCGGGGACTCATATGCAATTTTTGACGCCTACACTCACATTTTCAAAATACAGTATTTTTGACCGTTTTGCAAAATAATAAGTTTTTACAATTAAAAAATGATATTTGAATTTTTTTTTCTAACATTGTAATAATTAATATTTTTTATGCAAGGTTTTATATAGGAAGCCCATGTGATATGGAATTGAAAAAAAAACAAAAAAAGCAAATTTCTTATGGCCTATTAGTGAATTAGCAAGCCCAATATGTGCACTTCACCTTCTGCTGTGGATGATTACGATTTCTTATGAGATTGGTGAAACACTATGTTTTCCAGAAATTTTACCCAACAAATCTTCGTGAATTGATCCTCCCACATCCAATTATGAAAACCCTCTAGTTTTTGTTACAATTACTGTTTTCCACTAACTAAACTTAGTTTTAGGGATTCTAAAAATCTTAACTTTTCCTTATACCTCATCATCCCTCAAAATCCACAAAAAAAAAAAACCAAAAAAAAGAAAGAAAACCTAACAGAGAACAAGAGAATGAGAGGGACGAGATTTGGATTTTCTTTTGGATTTGGTGTTCATAGTCTTTTCCGACAAATCGGCAAGCATTCTTTTCCTTAATTATTATTATTATTATTATTATTATTCATTTTCCTTCATGCAAGCATTTTTTTTTCCTTTCACTCATTATTTTTTTTCATGATTTTAATATTTTGTTTGTTATTAGTACTATTACTTTCACGTAAGATTTTTTTCTTTTATTCTAAAATCTTGATTAATTTGATTAATATGATATGTGATTATTCACTGTACACATCTCTTGATGAAATATATTGATGTGAATGATCTAAGATTAGATCTATTAGCGTTATGTGATCTTTTATTTACATATGCTTAATTTGATTGATATGGCGTACAGTTATTGCATTCATAATTTATTATTTATTTAGTTTGATAATGGAATCTATGTGAGTAGATAATTGTAAATTTCTCAATTGTTATATCATTAACTTACTTATTTTATACATGTTTTTCATTGCCTTGTTATATTAGCAAAGAAGTTGTAGTGCTTCGTATTTTTAGATGATAACCTATAGGTTCAGTGTTCAAACCCCGTAGCTGTCCAAACAAAAATTATTGGGCTGGAGCTCTTGTGGGCCTTAACATTTTACTAGAGTTGCTAAGTTATTAAAAGGATGTGATGTTTTGCCAACAGAAATCTGAATTTTGCCGGTTTTAGTTCAAGGTTAGGATTAGTGTTTTTTTAGGGTTAGGTGATTATTTATCAAATTCTCTCTTTCTGTCTCTGCAGCTTTCTATTATCTGCAGAGTGGAAAGAGTTGGTTTTTCCTAGCAAATCTTTTTCTCATAAAATGGCGAATTTGAGCTCTCATCTTCTCGGATTTATTTATTTCCCTCAAATGAAAATTATGTTCGGTGGTGAAATTTTGGTTAATCATATGATAATGGTTGATTATATCGTGATAATAGTTGATTTTATAGTGACACTAAATATGGCTGACTGTGCATGAAGACGACATCCATCAAAAATATGATTTATAAGCGTGCTTTCCATAGTATGGCTATGCCCTCGATATCGATATTCTGATATGAGGTTTCTCTTGCCTATTACTATTTAGCATCAACTAGACGATGCATCTATCTTTTTAAGACATGTTTTGGATCATGTTTATTTTTTATAGTTTTACAGAAGTCGTTTCATGGTAACTATGTGGTTAATGAACAACATTTTATGCACAATCACTTAAAAAAAGTGAGTTTAAAATGAGGAATGGGACGGAGAATATAACATGTATATAAGCGGGCTCATGCACATTCTTAATATCCTGAATTATATATATACAAAGGCCAAGAGCTAATATTTTACTTGAAGCCATGTTCCCGGGACGGTTTACGGAAACCGATTAATATACATGATACTATTCTCCTCTAATTCAAAAAACATGTAAAATAAGAATAATGTGCTTATGTGTTTTGTGATAGATTTATTCGCCATATCTATAAGTTGTGTTTTTCAGTCACATTTAATTTAAATTTTTATCTTTCCTTTATACCTGCTACATACACTTACACACACAAAATTCCTTCGTTTTACATTCTTGTTGGGAGTTTCCTGACTCCCCTGGGGTTTGCGCACCTCAGACTCGCGAAGTGTTCTTTCTTCGTAGGATCGAGTGTATTTTGAGGAACAGGCGCAACGACAGTGATCACCGTCTATCAGTTCTCCAATTCACTTGACTTAGGTAGTTATTTGGTTTAGGCTTTCTCTTGAGTTACATGTGACTTTTTTTTTACCATGATGTAAATTTTTTTTACTCTTTTCTATTGTGGATAGTTGTGAACTCATATTTGGACTCCGTGTTTTAGAGATTTCTTCATCAATACATTTCTTTTATTATCTTGGTTACATGCTGTAGGCATCAAAAATTGCTTATAGACATCCAAATACAGCTCAAGACTAAGAAAAGAACAATGTGCATGCCCGTGACAAAGTACACCGATGCGTGTTAACATAGCAACAAAGACTGACGCGTATAGGCGCGACATCATATGGTGACACGCATAGGCGCAGCAGCATATGGTAGCTGATGGTGACGCGCCACAGCACGATGAAGGAATTACGACGTGTGTATGCGCGACAGGGTATGGTGACGCACGTATTCATGGGGTGTCCTTTTGTGATTTGCTGACAGTTTTGAGCATCTTTTGAGAGTCCACGTGGCATCATAACAAAAGGAGAACGTGCATTGACGTGGAGGGATGGTTACAAGCCAAGAAAAGTGGTATTTCGTGGGCTCAAAGTCGTGGGAAGACAATTATAAACGTGGCTGAGCGTGGCTGAAACTGCCTCTTCAGCCACGGCAGTCTACACTGACGCGCTAAAGGCCACCGCAGTGACGACTGACGTGCCGAAAGAGACAGTTTCTAGTCAATCCTTTCAGTTCCATTTCCACAGTAATGGACCCCTATCCCTATAAATACCTCTTTACACACGAAACAAAGGAGATAGCAAATCCAAGACAATTAGGGCAGAGAGACTTGAGCATTTGGTGAATTTGAGCAAGAGAGAGAGTTTTCATTCTTCACAAACATCCTTAAGAAGTTTTTGGCAATTCCTAAAGATCTAAGCTCTGACTTGATCTTTGGAAGTGTGAACATCTTACATCGATAAGATATTTGCTTAAGATTCTTACTTCGATAAACGAAGAAGAATATCCAAAAGCCTTCACGGTTCAATCAGAATCTGTGAATCGATAGTCCACGGGTTAACGCACCCCTGGCACAGGCAAAGATCCCACAAAAGCAGGAGTTGATAAACAATTTCTATGTTATTTTCTAGAAAGTTATAATTTTTTCTTATTGTGTAAGAGAGGTCTTATAAAATGGCTATTTTCTTTTGAATTCATTATAAACAATCAAAAATATAATGAATTCCACAATGAAAATAATTTTTGACGAAAACAGACTGGCGACCACTGTAGGAGCTAACGGTCTCGCTACCGAGACCATAGTATCGCAGCCGATCAAGATACTGGTTGAATCCACAGTCGAGTACGAGTTCGACCAAACCAAGTTTGAGGAATATTTCTCATCATCCTCTTAAAGATCTTCATTGTCTCGTAAGTACAAGAGAATCTCACCATTGAAGAAGGCTTACAGGCCAAAGAAGACTCAAGGTGAAGACTCTCACCCAATCGTTACCGAGGCCTCCCCTCGCAACATTATCCCGGCGACCCCCAAAATCGGAAGCTCTGCTCACGATGATTCCTCCCTACTTAAGGAATCATTCGATCGAAGTTCGCCAACTCTGACAAAGAGGGCTTGACAGAGACAACGTCAGTGTCGTGCCCGTCAATTAGCCAAGGCCATGGGACAAACCGATAGGGTTCACTATTATGCGGACCTAGAGTCGAGGAAGCATCGAGTGATCCAATTACCTCAACAACAAACCACTCACATTTCTACACAACTCACAATGGAGGAATAAACTCTCGTCAAAATGGCTCGTTCGGCCCTCAAAGAACGCATACAAAAGCGTAGTGCAAACGCCGCTCGTACCCATGCCTTTCGTCAACAAACATAAGAAGGGAAGAAAGAAATAGTGTCTCAAGAATCACCGAAGAACTGCAAAGTTTGGACTCCCAAAACCGAACGTGTGCAAGAATTGGATCGGCGAGACTCATCCCTCAACCACTGCAATCCCCACTGTCGCGGCAGGTCCTTCAACCGCGACAATCCTAAATACCGAGGCACATCCTCGGCACATCTTCCAATCATGGTAGTCTTCGCTGCCGTGACGTACCCTTCGACCGCGACAATAACCCCTGCCGCGGCCAAGAAGAAGTTCACAAAATCACCCCTTCGGCCCCGTCAACATCTGTTCCTACAGGTCTTCCTACTACAACTATATCTGTTCCATCACCAGTGAAGCCTTGGGTCAGTCCTGACCTGTCAAAATTCAAAGTCACAATGGCGGATCGTCTCGGTCCTTTACCTGATGATCGAGGCAAAGCTCCAATCAAAGAATGCTTGGGTCCGATAAACGAACCCCGAGTAAATTCTTATACTGGGGGTCGTAAGTATCCTCCTATCAGAATAAAAATAAGCCCAAAAAGAGAAGATGCCAATTCACTCTCGTTTAGGGCCTGTAAAAACTCCACACCCGTAGGGGGTGGGATGTAAACACATAACCTTGGATTGCTCAGACGTGATGACAAGTCGTCCTGTGCATGTTAACAAGGTTCAAAGGCAGAAGATAGGTTGCTCGAATCATGGTAATGATGAGCTATACTATCATACTAAGGGTGGAAACAAATCACGAAAAATGACTGTTCAAGAAATAAGTCCTCATTGTGTATGTGAAAAGCTTATCAAAGCAGTGTTATCTGAATGCAGCTGCTCTAAAGTCGAACAGCTTAGGGTTTCTGTATTCCAGAGACTTTCTACCGAAACATCAAAGCCCAGGCCAAAGCGTTTCCACAAAAGAATATCTACCGTTCAGCTTCCAGAGGTCACTATCAACATGACCGATAGAGGAAAACAACATTCAGTCAACCCTAATCCTGAATTTTCTTCGGGAGGGAGAGTTGATCAGAGCCTCTCTCAAAGAATGTCACGGCTACAACTAAGGGACACTAGACGTAGAGATTATAGGAGAATGCATGAAGGGTTATCTTCAGTGTAGGACAAACCAATGAATCATTCACAATCACCCCTGATCACTTTGCTCAAATGCTTCAAGAAGCTTTAACCAAACAACGTGAAGAAATAAGAGCTGAGATGAAGACGAAAATGGAGTTGGCTATTCAACAAACGAGAGAATTGCAAGCTCAACGGTTTCAACCTTCTGAGTCCAGTCAGCAAGCTGAATCTAGCCGCCACACTCGAAATGTTATAGGTGGCAGTGATCCAGAAGTTGATGAAGTCATTTTTATTGATGCACCTCCCAATAATAATAACACTAGGGGTAGTTAAACAGATCCTCCCAACAATAATATTGGCGGTAGTTCAATTACACCTCTTAATAACACTGGGGGTGGCCTAATTATTTCTTTTCAATATCACTCAAAGAGAGATGAAGATGAGGACAAGAAAATGCAAGACCTTAAAAATAAAGTCAATGCTTTAATGTCCACTCAGGAAGTAAAGAAGACAAGCATTCCATGTCCCTATCCAAGAGAATGTGATTCAATCCCGTACCCGACAAAATTCAATCTGATTAACTTCACATTGTTTAACGGGAAGAGCTCGCCTACTCAGCACTTGATTTATTTTAAGTCTCATTTGGGTATGATCTCTAGAAACGAGGCTTTGATGGTTCAGTCATTCATTAGCACCCTTCGTGGGCCCGGGTTCGATTGGTACCGACGTCTCAAGCCTGGGAGCGTCAACTGCTGGGGTGACATGGAAAGTTTGTTCCTCAGTAATTTCTTTGATGATGACACCAAAGTGTCAATCGGAACCCTTCTGGATGAGAAACGAAAAGACGGAGAGTTAGTTGATAATTTTGTCAAGCGCTTCCGTAACAAGGCAATGAATTGCAGTGATCTTGTCACAGAGGAATTTATCTTATAGACATGTCACAATAATCTCTCCATTAATGTCCTAGAAGTCCTGGGGGTTGTGTACCATCCAAAACCTGAAAGGAGTTAAAACTAAGCAGTGAACAGGCCGAGCGCTTTCTTAAAAGAAAGAAAGCTGAGAGAAATCAATCGACGACACCTACAACCGCTGTGAATGCTAATCAAATGTCACAACCGCAACCCCAGAAGCAACAAAAGACTCCTGATCCTAAGTTCTAGAAGGAGTATTCTTTCGAAGATAATAAAGTTCCAGCCATCTTGAAATACCTCCTCGCCAATGATAAAATCGAGCTACCACCTATTAAAGATCAGGAGGGAGCTAAGAGGATTACGAATCCAAAGTATTGTGCGTACCACAGAAGGGTTCTTCATCCCACCAAGGTTAGCTTTAGCCTCAAAAACAAAATCCAAGCCTTAGTTGACTCCGGTGTCATAATGGCAAAACAAGACAAATAAGGATGACATATAACTCCAAAGAGTATACGAGTATAAACTACTTCTTCATGTAACTGCAAAGAGTATACGAGTATAAATTGCTTCTCCATGCACTCCAAAGGGTATACGAGAGTAAACTATTTCCCGAACCTCCGACTGATATAAGAGTTTAAAAACTACTCCCTTAAATTACGCGCTCCAATAATGTAACCAAATATGATTAGACTCAGGTTCACCTAAAAGCTGGGGGTGGATATAAGGTTATCAGGGCTGAATATGAAGGCAGGAACCAAGACTTGATTCTGTATCAAGAATAGCAACATTGCTCACAAATGAGAAGTTCTTAAAAAAGTACTATCCCTAGTACATTCAGGGTAACCTATTTAACGGGATGTTCCTAGAGAATGCTATATATGGTATTCTTAAGGATAACCCAAAACTAATTGATTATTCAAGGTAAAAACCAATCATCTGAATAATCCACTCTTAATAATGATAAAAATAATTAAGAACCTCCTGTTGTGGCTATTTAATCATGCCCAAAATGATTAAAACCCTCCCACTGTGATTTTAAGAATAATCTTTCATTGAGATGAGATTCAATGACTTCATCAAGTCAATCTTCCTTCACAAAACTTTGAAATCCTTCGAGGATGAAGCATGTCCCATTTGCTTTTCCTTCATCCAATTCTTGGTTGGTTTTAATCATCGGGATCAATTTTGCAAACTCCCACTGTGACTTTTCAACCACTCTTTCGTTGAGATAAGATTCAATGACCTCATCGGGCCAGTCTTTCCTCACGAAACTCCTACGGTCTAATTGTGAAGTGCTTGATGATTCACAGTCCTCCACCATAAAATCCCTCATCGATCAAATTAACTAATGGTGGGTGCACCAAAATGCTTCGTGGTTAAATCCACTCAAACTCCCGCTGTGTCCGAGCCTTTAACACTCTTATTGTTGAGCTCTGACACAACACCCAAAATTTCAATCCGTGATAATTAGCAAACCCCTTTCGTGTTAAAGTCTTGTCACTGGTTACCAAAAACCTCTTCTGAGTAATTTGTGCAAATCTAGATTCCTACTGTTATTTGTACCTTCACTCCCTCCGTTTGCTTGGCCAAACCTTTAAACAGTTAGGATCAAAACCAAAATCCCCTCTCAATTCCTTTCATGAATGAGAGGTCCATAAATTAAACGATCAAACCTTTAAACAGTTAGGATCATCACAAATCCACATTTAGTAAAATCTTTAAACAGTTAGGATCAAAACCAAAATCCCCTCTCGATTCCTTCCATGAACGAGAGGTCCACAAATTGAACGATCAAACCTTTAAACAGTTAGGATCGTCTCAAATTCCCATTGGTCAAACCTTTAAACAGTTAGATCCAAAGCCAAAATCCCCTCTCGATTCCTTCCATGAACGAGAGATCTACACATTCCCCACTTAGTCAAACATTTAAACAGTTAGGACGAAAGTTAGAATTCCATCTCAATAAATGAGAAATCCACTTTTAGATTGGATAATCAAACCTTTTAATAGTTAGGGTTATCTAAATCTTCTCGATTCTCGGAGTAGAGATCACACTCTTAGTTTCACCCTTCAGATTCTTGAAGTGGAGATCCCACTTTGAGTTTCTTTTACACCAGGAGATACAATATAAAATTCTTCCTCTCCATCTTCGGGTTCATCTCTACCAACAAAAAAGAGACAATGAGGTAGAATATAAAATTTTTCCTCTTCAGTGTCGGGTTCATCTTTTCACCAAAAAGATGTAACCCATCAACATTTTCAAATCCATGTTTTATATGTGGGGGACATTATCTTAATCCCTTATTAGAGATAAGTCTACGTCTAACACATGTCGTCGGATGGTATGTTCCCGTATAAACGATAAAGCCTATGTATTCAACATCATAGTACCAAGTCTAAGAGAGTTTATTCTCTTAGCACAACGTTACATGCAGAATGGACTTAAACAATCTGTATGCTAGCCCGATTCAAATGGTAGTCGGTAAAGGTTTATCAAATCCGTTGATGACCAAGGGTTAACCAAAAATCCTATAAATGGGATAGTCACTGACGCACCAGCTTTATTAGTTGGCCTCGTGACTTGAGTATCCGACAAACTCAGGATAAAATCCGTACTTATAGGGGAACCGACTTGAAAAATTGGTCCTACAGCCTCGACACTCAGGACCGTCATAAACTATATTCTTATGAAGACCGACGCGTTGATAATCAATTCAATATCGGT